>NC_079446.1:14162923-14360423 GCF_903798145.1 Danio aesculapii
GCACAATACCTATTAATACCATTCACAATACAATTAATGGGTGATAAAATATAAAACAAACTTCCGAAATACATACGAAACCAATATTAATCAAATTTATGCACAAACAAATAATAATAATAATTTTTAAAGCCCAAAAGCATCACACATTAACAAATTTAGATAACTCCATTTGTGCATGTTGAAACAAATCTATCAATCAATGCACTTTGAAATGTCTCTCAGTTCGTATATGTTAGTATGTGTAATCAGTCTTTGACAATCCTCAGGTGTTGCAAGTGTAATCAGTCAAAATGAGGAAGCATGTGTGTTTGTGAACGGAGTGCATGTATGAAAATGTAGTCCATGAATGGCAGATTTGTAGTCCATAGGTTATTGTGAAAGTGAGTGCTTACCAGCGACCTCCGGTGGTTAGAGATCGCTGGGAATCATGACAGTCTCCAGATCGTAAACATTAAAGTAGATTTTCCATTTGTGCATGCTGAAACAACTGTGTATTTAATGCACTTCTAAATATTTCTCAGTTCAAATGTGTTAGTTTCCATTTGCGCACGCTAAAACAACTGTGTATTTAATGCACTTTGAAACATCTCTTCTACCATGTTCTAAATTTTAATTATTTAAAACATATAAATTACCAAATTAGCATACAAACAATATATCTTTGAATACAAAACTCATAACATCACTCAGTTTAAAGAAGAAGAAAAACATTTGCTTTCCCGATCACCCATTGAAAATACTGGCCCCAGAAAACTGCTTCAACCTAAATCTGATCACAGCAGTGATCAAACAATCACACAAAAGGAAAAACCCAAAACAAATAGGCAACTCGAGTGACAAAACAAAAATAAAATACGCACCTCACTCAAATCAAACCCGAACACATGATACGATCAACACGCATCATCAAATAAACAAAATCGCAAACAAAAAATATTTATAAAAAAATTATAAATTAATTATAAATTAATAATTCCCATTCATAAATGTTTCTGCTTCTATGTCCGCATCTTAAACTCCCTCAGAATCAGAACGACCAGCATGAAAACATACATTTTTACACAACCAGGCTTGAAACAAGCAAAACACACAGCAGGCATGCCCTCGTTACCCGGAATCACCTGCATGCTCTGACTGTATGACAATGAATGAGAGACCGAACAACCATACATGGTGTTCTAAAAAACTTTCTATCAGGTGACAGTTGTGATCCAATCACAAATCATTCATACAATAATAGAAATAAAATTCTAATGATGACTGTCACAATTATTTTTCTATGTTCATAACATGTTTACATTACGCTGCTATTAGAAACTGTATGTCCATGAGCCTTCCCTCTTTGTGTTTCTACATTAAACTGCTCATTAAATCCAGTTTCAATGTTGAACATTCCAAACCAGGAAGCTTCATTTCCTACAATATTGAACCATTTTCACTTTGGCAGCATAGTAAAAAAATGATGTCCCTACAGGATGTACTTTTATTCCTCATTTCATTATGGAAAACCTACACGCTTCATTAAATGGCCATGTTTCTGCTCAGGGCTGAACTGCAGAGTAATTGGATGACTTGATATTACAGTGTGCCAATCCACAATACTGTAACTCAAATATTTCTCTCATTTTTTGCTCAATTAAGCAAGTGGTTTTACTGGTCCTGGGGACCTACCACTCTGTACATTTTGTACAACTCTCTGTCTGACACTCTCCATTGAATAGTAGGAGCTCGATGTAGTGTAGTGTACTGATCTAATATGAATGGAGCGTAGCTACATTTTTCATTCAAGGTGGACTTTAAAAATCTTAAAGAATAGGAGAATGTCAATACATTATTTTACAGAAAGTAGTAAGAAAAATATACCTACCAGTCACTGTTTATTATCCCAGTACTGCAAGATGTTTGACTAAAGTAAACTCATTTAACAAAATTCCATTGTAGAATTATTCCCTTTTTTAGAGGGCCTTTTATGGTGAGGCCACACAGCACACAAACAAAATATGGTTGTATAAACTGAAAGTGTGAAGGAATACATTTTTATAATACCCTGCATTTTATAATAGCTTTTAATGCATGATAAGCATTGTTGCCATGGTTGCTGCCAAATAATAAGTACTGTTTATAAGGGTTGTTCTGTATTTGCCTGCCTATATCCATTATATTTTTAACAGTATGGCACAAAACTGTCAAATTATAGACAAAATCGCAGCTGTCAATATTAAAGGAATATTATTATACTAATGAAAACAGAACTTTTATAATTACTAATATACAGAGATTTTCAGAAAACTAAACTGGCATATTTTGGTCATTGAGCTAGTTCTGGGCTAGTTTCATTGTGTTTTGTTTAATAAGGTTCCTCACCTTATTAGTTTTAGAGAACCAATAATGTATCTTTTTATATGAGACAAAATAACACCAATGAAAGTGATGTGACCCAGAGTCTTCACAGTTCATTTACATCTATAAGCAGAATGAATCAAGCTGTTTTGTTTTGCTTATACATATTGTAAACTATTTATTTGCATTATATATGAACATTAAATAAGTTTGATGGTTAAATAATGTGTATAAAAAAAGACAATGACAAAGACAACTTACAGGGTTCTACATTCAAGAAGACAATGTTAGCAGTAGAGAGGGATCACGCACACACACACACACACACATAAAACATATTTTTAAAGTTCCACTTTATCATGGAATTTTTTAAAAATGGGCCGTTTTAAATCTGAAAGTACACTGTCTTTTACTTCTTAAAAGAACAGATCCCAAGCCATTTTGTGGTGAAGTTTGTGGTGATTTATACATTGCACATACACTTGTTGCATGTGCAGACCCAGGAAAACTTGAACACCGCTGTCCACTGTAGCAGATTCCAGGGCATCAGATCAAACATCTTGAAGACACATATAATGTGAATCAGTGTCGTAAAGCAGGTTATTATCGTTTACATTTACAGCTCATTTCCACTAAGTGTTACAGTACGATTCGGTATGCTTTTATGGCAGTTTCCACTGTCAAAAGGTATCAAAAAGCGAATCGTACTGTACTACTTTTTGGGTACCCTTTCGAAAGGGTACCTAGCACAACAAAAAGGTACCAAAAGGTGAAGCTAGACACACAGATAAATGCAATTGGTTTACAGAGAAACGTCACTAGTGCATGCACAAGCTAGGAGAATGAAAACAAAAGGAAGCACCATTTTTAAATACACACGTATTTAAATGTCCAAGACATTACACGGTAATAATATATAAATATAATAACGAACCATGGTCAACCCGAGCTTAAACAAATCTTGTCGTCGTCTTGATGAACAGCCACAAAACCAATAAGAGGAGCAGAATGTACCTGTGCCTCGTTGTTCTTTACAATCCGTCTAAAGTATGAGTGGTTTCACTTTCTCAAGAGAGCTCGCCTGCGCATCTATAGTTAAAATAACAAACTTCTTGAGCTGATAATAATAACGTGCGCTTGATTATTGAAGTGCTTCTGACATCCGATCCTTTCAGAAACAATGTGAGTGACGCGCAAAAAAAAAAAGAGAAGCCAAAAAAAAACAAAGGAGCAAATGATTCTTTCAGCAACTTAAAACATGAACAAAATGCCATGTTTAACTATTATCATCACCTTTTAGACTATTATGAACCTGGAATGACGGAATTACTTTCTAACAAGAGGTTACATGTGCTGGTGAAGAATAAAGAGATAGATGGAAATGTTTGCTCTGACTGACTGATCCAAAAAAGGACTAAATGTATATGCGATATGTAGTTTTTCTGTAATTGGTAACATATCAGAGACTGTAAGGGTCTGTATGTGTTCATATACTGTATGTTGCAGTTATTTAATATAATTGCAGATGTTACAGTAGGCTATTTCGTTGTTCTGCAGTTATATAATCAAATCATGTTCATAGAAAGGTTAGTAATGATCATTTGTACAAGTATTTGTTTTATAAAGCGTCTGCTTTGTGAGAAGTGCTACTTATGATATTTGAACTTTCCATACAGCTTAGCTTTGACATTTCCTCGAGTGAGAATGACGTCGACTAAAACTTTCTGTCATACATCACGCCCATCAAAAAGGTACCAGTGGAAACGCAAGCCTGATAAAGGTGACCCGTACCGACCTGTACCATACCTGTCACACAAGGAAGACAAGGATGGTTAAGTTTTAAGACTATTTATTCAAACCAATGCAGATGATTCAGAGAGATGAAGTGGCATAGCAGAGAGTGAGTGAAACAGTTCACAAGGAAACATCAGAGGATGAGCGATCTAACACACAGTTCATCAGGTAAACAGCAGATCTTCAGTCAAACACCAGATGCTTAAATTACTTCCCTTTATACCGCTGTGTTTGCATCTATAGCGAAGAGAGACATCCACGGAAGAAGACAAGGGGGAGAGGGAGAGAAGATGAGGTGAACCATCCAACTTCGATTCCAGCTGGTGAGTGAATGAAGGAGGTGGGTTATTATAGTTATTATAGTGTGCGGTGATTGCGGGTGCAGGTAATTAGTACTCTGGTGATTGTCCACAGGAGTGCTGAGAGGTGGATGATGAGGGAAAACAGTGATTGGAGCTGCAGGAGCGAGCCGAGGGTGTGACAGTACCGTACCACTCAGTGGAAAAGGGCCATTATTATGTCATCATACAATTCTTGCTCTGAATGTCTGTCAAGAACTTTTTTTGTATTTAAACAAAAAATTTGCTGAATGATGTTTCAAATAATGTCTTCTGTAAATCTGGGGAGAAATGTGCTAAATAAAAGATCAAATTCTAAGGTAGAAACAAAACCTAAGTACAAAGTAAAATATTACATCATCTTACCTTGTCTTCTCCAATATGTGCAAACCATGCAACCCATATACTGTGCTATATTTACTTTTTTATTAGAATGATGATACGCAGCAATTTCAAGAATTTCACGTATTTAAGGAAAAAAAGATATGTATGTATGTTAAAAAATTGTTCAAATGAGACTTTTAAAATTATTTTAAAATAGCCCTTTTACTCATTGCACTAACACCAGCTCCTGCAACCAACCATCTGCAGTTAAAAGCATGAGATCTTGGTTAACTGCAGGGGAACACCACCTGATAATGTAGATAAATTCACAGGCCACTCTACCTGATACTTGATTGAGACCCCTCCAAAACTTGCACGTCTACTTTCTGGAGATGTTGGCTCCCTGATACAAGTCAGTTAGGTTACTTAGCAACAGCACACCACAATTACATGCTAGTGAAAGGCCGTAGTTCCAGAAGTCTCTCTATACAACTTTCCCATATTATAAGTGAATTTTATTAGGGGAACAAAAATAATATCCCTAAGCTGAAAGCATTGGGGATAAAGATATCAGACATGTACACTTTTCACTATTTGTATGGTTTCAAATGGTACGATTTGATTTAAGGGCTCCTAAAATGTCAAGTAGTTTTACTAAAAAATAATTGAAATAGCCTGCTATTTTGTCTGATTTTGGGGTAACACTTTACAATAACAGTACATGAATAATGATGTTAACATGTAAACTAAGCATTACTTTATTGTGAACTGATGACGAGTTAATGCATGCACTAATCATAATCACTACAACATGAGTCACATCAGTTCATGTGTAAATAACAGTTACCTTAATTACAGTACTTGTTAGTACATGATTGTTTGTTAAATTATTAATTACCACATTAGTTTATGCTTGATTTAATCATCATGAACTCATGATATGTTAATGTATAATTATATCATGACTTTACTTAGAGGGGCACATCATCATTTACCCATTGTAAACTACTCATGAACTCCTTATGCACATCCATCTAGTGCGTTTACACTGAATAACAATAGAAAAGTGTTGTCAACATGAAGATGAACAGCTTAAACAGGAATTCATAAGGAGTTTATGGTGATGTGCCCCTCCAAGTAAAGTCATTACATAATTATACATTAACAGCTCATGAGTTCATGCTGATTACATTTAGTTTAAGCTTAAATGTAAATAATACATTACTTAACAACATGTGCTAACAAGTAAGTAAGGTAGCCATTATTCACACATAAACTCGTGTGACTCATTTTGTAGTTAAAGTTAGTTCATGATTAGCGCATACATTACCTCATCATTAATTCATAATAACCAGTAGTGCAGTCCTTGCTATACGCATGTATGCTCCGTATGCTTACTTTTTCCAGGAGCTTCTTGGGTATTACGATTTCAGAGGATCAATATTTGTGTATACTCTCGGTATACTCACTTGTTTTGCTGATTAGGCTTCTCTAATTTACGTATTCACGTTAACTATACCAAAAGTTTTTTTTGTTTTTTTCAAATCTCGCATCTTAATTTGTTGCAATTGGTGCATTTTGTATAAATTGCACCATTCCCCGCTCCCTGACGACTGCAGCAGCTGTAAAGTAAATTTCGTTTTCGAGTTTTTCAAAGACCATGACAAGTCAACTGAATGATTTCTCGCTGAAACGCTCAGGTAAATTTATAAAACGGCATGGGCATCGCTTTAGCCCTCCTATATTTTTATTCAGTCCCCTTAAAAGTTTAACATGATTTTAACATGAACTGTATGTCACTAAATGATCACCTTAGTCCCCTTTAATTTTGATATGAATACGGCAGCAGTCTTCCACCGCTCCGTTTTCAGCTAGTTTTTCATTTAATCAGCAAATCATGGCTGTGCAGAGCGAGAGCAGAAGTTGTGTGTTTATCGATAGATTGTTATAATATCTGCATATATGCAGTTCTTTACTACAGACACACTCAAAACTCAGAACTCAAATGGCTTTGCCTGTCTATACAATACAGTGGAATACTGCTAGTTTAGTACACAACCCTACCATATAAGTGAAACATTTTTAAGTGTATTATTTTAAATTCTTACTTAAAAATGTAACCCTCGATACACAAATGTACTATAAGATGTTAATCAATGGACCAGATGCTCAGAAGTCTAAATTCCTCCAAAGAGGGAGAGAAGATACAACAACAGTAAAGGACTCAGACACAGAGATAAGGTAAGAATAATAAAATATTGTATTGTAAAAATTCCACAGAAATATAAAATAAAATATAATAAAAAAAATAAATAAATAAAAAGAAGTTCTAGGTTTTTTTCACACTTATCTAATGACCTCAATCTTATTCACACTCTCTAATATCACCTCTCTTTCTTCACAGGGTTCTATAGCTGTATCACTAATAAGGTAAGTAATATTATGCTATTTTTCTGTTTTTCTATATTTAAGAGCTAATATTATATTTTGGTTACTATTATAAACAATAATATAATACTAATATACTAATGACAATATTATATTAAAGGTTTGTCAGTGTTAGTTAATAATATAATATTAAAATTGTTTTATCATTCAGCATATAATCAAAATTTCCCTTCTTTAAAATTAACCAATTACCAATTAACTAATTCAAAAATTGCAAAGAATGAACACTCTAATGAAACAATGTACAAGTAAAATAGAAATGAAAATAAAATATTCACTGAAAACATTTCAAAATGTCCCAAAAGTCAAGCACAGGTAATGAACATTAAAAAGGATTGCTTTGCAAAACAACTAGATGTCAAATTCAGTTCCAGAAATTCAGGATGTTGAACTTGTGTGTTGTAAAATTTACACTTCTACCATGACGCTAAGTCTAACTTTAAATCTTTCAGACAGGTGAATCGGAAAAATCTATTTAATGGGAGGCTCGCCAGTCCAACTCCACAATTAGACACACACAGATGGAAGTTGAGACAATCCACAATCGAGGAAAAGAGTTCCCACTTCAATCAAGTTGAATCCAGAGCAGATCACATTCAGCAACTGACGTCAATAGAACATCTCACCTATGAAAAACCAGAAGAAGATGCAAAAACAAACAAAACAAACTACAACAAAAAAAAAAACCTGACCTTGAAAACACAAGGCCAAAGAAACCATTAGAATTTTACAGTGTATGTGTTACGGGAAGCAGACGGACAAACAGGGGTATAAGTATAAATGATGTTTATTACAACAGATGAGCAAATTGGATAATAATTGAGAGTTGAATGGAGTTTGGAAGGAACTGATGATCCTCTTTGCCAGGTGAGAGGATAGACACTGAAGGATAACCGAATGCACACACCAGAGGACTTGCAGGGAAGACAGACTGACGAGACACACAACGCTGACAGGACACCGGGAACACTGGACAGACTGGAAGGAAACAGAGTTAAGGTAAGTATCTTTGATGAGATCGCAGGGGAGTGAAACCTAGGAAGTGGTTCACTCAGAGTCCGCTTCGTAGGAACGAGACCGGACAATGAGTGAAGTGAGGTGTGTGCTTATATAGTGAATGGGAGTGATTGGGTGCAGCTGTGCGTGGTTAATACTCAGGTGAAGGTGCTCGATGCGTGATGTTGGTGGAAGAGCCTGGCCAATCCGTGACATTACCCCCCTCCCCAGGGCCCGCTCCTGAGGGCCTGAACCTCCGACGTCGTGGTGGTCTACCTCGTCCTCGAGGTGCTGGAAATTCTGGGTGATTGGAGTGGAACTCTTCCATAAGTGCAGGATCTAATATATCGGATCTGGGGACCCATGACCTTTCTTCGGGACCGTATCCTTCCCAGTCGACGAGGTATTCAAGCTGACCACCACGACGCCGGGACCGTAGGATGTCCTTGACTTGGTAGATGGCCCCTTCTTCTAACATCAGTGGGGGAGGAGGTTCCTCTTCATGACCAGGCTCTGTGGAGGGAATCAGAGGATCGTGAAAGGGTTTTAGAAGGGACACGTGGAATGTGGGGTGGATTCTGTACTGTGGAGGTAACTGTAATTTATATGTGATGGGGTTGACCTGTTCCAGGATGGTGAAGGGACCAACAAATCTGGGACTTAGTTTTCGGGAGGGCAGTCGCAAACGGATATCTCGAGTGGAAAGCCAGACCTTCTGCCCTGGAGTATAGATGGGACCTGGAATCCTCCTCTTATCGGATACCTCCTTTGATCTGCGTACTGCCCTCTGAAGATGGTGATGAGCATCGTCCCAGACTCTCTCGCTCTCCCGTAACCAGTAATCCACTGCGGGGACATCAGATGGTGCGCCATCCCATGGAAAGAGTGGAGGTTGAAACCCTAGGATACATTGGAATGGCGTAAGTCCGGTGGTAGATTGCCGCAGGGAATTCTGGGCGTATTCCGCCCAGCCCAGAAACTGGCTCCAGGAGTTTTGGTGACCGTGACAGAAGGTCCTGAGGAACCGCCCCACTTCCTGAATTTTCCTCTCTGTCTGGCCGTTGGTTTGAGGGTGATAGCCAGACGAGAGGCTTACGGTCACACCTAGGAGTCTGAAGAATGCTTTCCATAGTCTGGATATAAATTGGGGTCCTCGGTCCGAGACTATATCTTCTGGTAACCCAAAATTTCGAAAGACGTGGTTGAACAGGTTTTCGGCGGTCTCTAGGGCTGTGGGTAGACCTTTCAAAGGAATCAAACGACAGAATTTAGAGAATCGATCTATGATGACTAGAATGCAGGTGTTACCTTCAGACAATGGGAGGTCTGTCATGAAGTCAACTCCTAGGTGTGACCAGGGGCGGTTTGGGATGGGCAAGGGATGGAGTTTACCAGCAGGTAGATGGCGAGGACTCTTCGCCATAGCGCATTCTCTGCAGCCTTGGGCATATCTTCTCACATCCCTCGCCATGTTCGGCCACCAAAAGCGTTGGGATAGCAGCGAGAGGGTGTTGTTGGCCCCAGGATGTCCTGTGCCCAGAGATGTATGGCTGGAATGAATGAGATCTACCCGTTGATTTTCAGGGATGAAACGTCGATTGGGGGGACAGCCCGGCGGAGTTCTGGATTCTGGAGTGGCGGTTACTGTAGGAGCGGACCATTGGATGGGACAGATAGTGATCTGATCGGGAAGGATCTTGGCGGGTGTCTCAATCTCATGCTGGTCGTGGATTCTGGAAAGTGCGTCTGCTCGGATATTCTTTGATCCTGGTCGATATGAGATAGAGAACTGAAATCTGGAGAAGAACAATGACCAACGGGCCTGACGAGGACAGAGTCTTTTAGCATCTTTTAGGTATTGGAGATTTTTATGATCTGTGATCACCTGGAATGAATGTTTGGCCCCCTCCAACCAGTGTCGCCACTCCTCCAGGGCGAGCTTGATGGCCAGAAGTTCTCGATTTCCGATGTCGTAGTTCCTTTCCGCCGGGCTGAGCTTCCGGGAGAAATAGGCACATGGATGGAGTAATGGAGGAGTACCGTGGTACTGGGACAGAATGGCTCCCACTCCGGTGGTCGATGCATCCACTTCGACTACAAACGGTAATTCAGGATCGGGATGAGTCAGGAGTGGAGCTTGAGTGAAGGAGTCTTTGAGGTTTTGGAAGGCTGCGGCGGCTTCGGGAGGCCAGGGTAGTGTTTTGGGTTTGTTTTTTAACAGGTTGGTGAGTGGAGCGGTGATGAGACTGTAATTATGGATGAAACGTCGATAGAAATTGGCAAATCCTAGGAAACGTTGAAGTTCCTTTATGGTTCTGGGTTCTGGCCAGGAGATGACGGAGGTAACCTTCCCCTCGTCCATACGAACCCCTCTCTGATCTATGATGTACCCCAAGAACTGAACAGATGGTAAGTGGAAGGAGCATTTTTCAGCCTTGAGATACAGATGATGTCTCCTGAGGGTTTTCAGGACCTCCGCAACATGGTGGCGATGTTCGGCCTCACTCCGGGAGTAAATCAGGATATCATCGATGTAGACTATGACGAAGAGATGGAGGAACTCCCGGAGGACTTCGTGGATGAAGTTTTGGAATACGGAGGGGGCGTTAACCAGACCATAGGGCATGACCAGATACTCGTAGTGTCCAGTAGGGGTCACAAACCCAGTCTTCCACTCGTCCCCCTCACGTATTCTCACCAGGTTGTAGGCGCTGCGGAGGTCCAACTTGGTGAAAATTTTGGCGGATCTGAGTTGTTCCAGGGCCGCCGGGACGAGAGGAAGGGGATAGCGGAATTTGACAGTACCTTGGTTAAGGATTCGGTAGTCGATACATGGCCGCAGCCCTCCATCCTTCTTAGCCACGAAGAAGAAACTTGAGGCAGCGGGTGACGTGGAAGGGCGTATATACCCCTGACTCAGAGCCTCCTGAATGTACTCCTCCATGGCCTTTGTTTCCGGAAGGGACAACGGGTAGATCCTACCTCTGGGCATAGGAGCATCTGGAAGCAGGTCAATGGCGCAGTCCCATGGCCGATGTGGAGGTAGCTGGGAAGCTCTCTTGGGGCAAAATACGTCCTCGTATGAGGAGTAGATCTTCGGGATCTGAATGGATCGTTTCTCGACTGGACTTTCGACAGACGTGGCGTAGACAGTAAGGGGTCTTTGAATTTGTAAGGGTAGATCGGGAAAACAGCTGGATCTGCATTCTTCACCCCATCTCCTTATTTCTCCTGTGCCCCAAGAGAGGATGGGATCGTGCTTCACCAGCCACGGGCGCCCTAAGATGATATCCATCGATGCACCCTCCAGAACCAGAAATTGAATCTCCTCTTTGTGGAGCAGTCCTACTTGGAGATTGACGGATTCACATTTTCGATGGATACGTGCCTGAGAATGGATATCGTTGGTTATGGGTTGAATCTGGTAGACGTGCGTCGAGGCTTCGGTGTTAAGCTGGAGTCGACGACAGAGGGCGTGCGAGATGAAATTTCCAGCTGACCCGGAGTCGATGAGGGCCGTGACTGAAACTGAGACAGAAGGGGTAGTCAACTGGACATTAGTGGTGAGAGGATGCATTTTTTCAATGGGAGAACTGAACAAACTCACCACAGAGCGTGCTGGACGAATGGGACAGTCCAGCCTGACATGTCCTTCGGCACCACAGTACATGCATAGACCCCGGGTCAGCCTCCTCTGTCGCTCAGTGATCGTGAGTCTACCAGATTCTATGATCATTGGTTCTGGTTCTGGAGGGACGGCTGGCTCTGGCGAACGGAGGAGTGCTTGGGATACTGGTGGAGTATCATGCTGGTAGACCCTCAGACGATCGGAACAGCGTAGAGAGTGTTGGATGAACTTCTCCAACCCCATCGTGTCGTCGAGGGCGGCCAACTGTAACCGGAGGCTGGGCTCTAGTCCGAGCCGGTAGGTTGTGAGAAGGGATCGCTCATTCCATCCGCTCGCAGCAGCCAGAGTTCGGAATCTGAGAGCATACTCCTGAGTGGACATGGCTCCCTGTTTGAGATGGTATAACTGTTCTCCGGCTGCTACTTCAGTATCCGCGCGACCAAAAACCTCCTTGAAATACTGGGTGAATGACTGAATGGAAGTTGTTACCGGCCCAGACTGTTGCCAGATGGTTTCAGCCCACCGAAGAGCCGATCCAGAGAGAAGGGAGATGATGAAAGCGATTTTGGACCGATCTGTAGGGTATAACTCGGGTTGCATAGTGAATACCAGAGAACATTGTAAGAGAAATCCATTGCACTCCTCCGCCCCGCCAGAGTAGGGCGCTGGTCGAGCCATGGGACTGGATGAGTGGGTGGACGGTGAAGAAGTGCTCGGTGCTGGTGGTGCTTCGGGAAGTGGAGCAGATGGTAGTAGCACTCTCTTCAAAGAATCCACCAACTCCTGAAGGGGATCGTGAGTGCTCATGCTGTTGATAGTTGTTGGTCCGGTCTTCTGTTACGGGAAGCAGACGGACAAACAGGGGTATAAGTATAAATGATGTTTATTACAACAGATGAGCAAATTGGATAATAATTGAGAGTTGAATGGAGTTTGGAAGGAACTGATGATCCTCTTTGCAAGGTGAGAGGATAGACACTGAAGGATAACCGAATGCACACACCAGAGGACTTGCAGGGAAGACAGACTGACGAGACACACAACGCTGACAGGACACCGGGAACACTGGACAGACTGGAAGGAAACAGAGTTAAGGTAAGTATCTTTGATGAGATCGCAGGGGAGTGAAACCTAGGAAGTGGTTCACTCAGAGTCCGCTTCGTAGGAACGAGACCGGACAATGAGTGAAGTGAGGTGTGTGCTTATATAGTGAATGGGAGTGATTGGGTGCAGCTGTGCGTGGTTAATACTCAGGTGAAGGTGCTCGATGCGTGATGTTGGTGGAAGAGCCTGGCCAATCCGTGACAGTATGCATTATCTCAGCTTAACACATTTATAAATAAACAGCAACAATAAATAACCATGTATATGCTTCTCTATGCTGAATTTCTGTTTTTGTTTTCTATTTCTCTCTCTTATTTGGCATTTTCTTTTTACAAATGACAGCATTTTACTTAAATTCTCTCACTTAAACTTTACACGATCACTTGTATAATACTGTGTAACACAAACATTTTATTTCACAAGATTTACTGCTCTTTTTGTTTCTATTTCACTCTTGTATATGTTGTTGTGATTTTAACTAGACCAAACAAATAGTTAATTAATGAAACACATTTTTTGACACTAGTTTAAATAATATTATAATAAAAACAATAAAAAAAAACACGAACTCACCAAGGAAATCATTCAAAATCAAAGCGAAAACCCATGAAAAACTCCAGGTGTCACTTGTGTGCAGATTTCACTCTCGGATACAAATCCTGTTTTTCTCTCAATCCTTCATTAAAAATATATGATAGAAATCATTTCAGCATCTTATTAATGGTAATATTTCACAGTTAATACGCATTTAAAACATTAAAAGATATAAATCTAATAGTTTTCTGCTGTTAATAATATAACAACTTACATCTCTGCATTCCCTTGCGAACACTTTATCACCATAGCAACGGTAAACACAAGCTAAAAGACAAGAGAGATTTGTTATTGTTTGTAAACCTAATCTGCTGCTATAGACCTTTTTCTTGGCTGCTGCATGGAGGGCGCCATAGCGACCAGTGTCTTCCGGTAGAATGGTTAGAACTTCCGTTTACAGCGTTTACAATAGTATTAGTCCAAAGATGGTAAAAGCAGGTAAAATAGATTAAAACTATTATTTCAAAGCTGTCCAAATGTGACTGTTTATACGCAAAAGCTGCTGACCGGAAGTTCTTAGCATTTTCTTAGCAAAAAGGTCTATAGCCAAAGGTACGATGGTGTCATTCAAAGCGCAATTTCCTTGGATGCTGTATAATACTCTTTTACAAATTATTTATATAAATAAATTATTTAAAATATTTTATTTAATCGAGCATTCTGCCAATGTTTTTTCTCATATTTATAAGGGTATTTCTATTTGCTCTAATGCTGTGTACTACCCACTAGTAACCTGGGTTACACGTGTGTAATAATTCATTTATTTTTTATTTGTCATGATGACAGTGAATAATATTTTACTAGAATTTTTTCAAGACACTTCTATACAGCTTAAAGTGACATTTAAAGGCTTAACTAGGTTAATTGGGTTAATTAGGCAGGTTAGGGTAATTAGGCAAGTTATTGAATAATGATGGTTTGTTCTGTAGACTATCAAAAAAAAAAAAATAATAAAAAAAATTATATATATATATATATATATATATATCTTAAAGGGGCTAATGATGTTGACCTTAAAATGGAGGTAAAAAAAGACAGTAAAAAGTAAAAAAGAGAAAGTAAAAAAGACTTTCTCAACTTTTCTTCATCTGTATGTTATGTTCTGGGTTCATGTTAATTTGATGTTAATATCAGTGTGTCTGAAATTTCATGTTGTACAGTACATACTACATTTGAATTTCCTATTGAGTAGGAATAGGAGTTTTATGAATGAAATACAGAGACACTAGTTGCATAACTTCACTTCATTTCTGTTGCCTCATGATATATAGTAAAGTGTTTTATGCATGGGTCTCAAACTCAATTCCTGGAGGGCTGCAGCTCTGCACAGTTTTGCTTTAACCCTAATCAAACACAGCTGATAATGATAATTACGTTGTTCAAAAGAGTCTCGAACACCTTGTTTTTGTTGCATCCGATGTGTTTGATTAGGGTTGGAGCTAAACTGTGCAGAGCTGCGGCCCCTTCAGTAATTGAGATTGAGACCCATGGTTTATTGGACACTCATACATCCAGGTAGTTTTCAGCTGCAACTTTTTGAATACAATGAATTTGTATGTTCTATTCACAGATTGCATTTTATGTACTTTATTGGGAAGTGTGTGATTTTGAATGCACATTAGTCATGACTCATGAGTTCCTGTTCATTGTTTGGTACCATTGTTTCTGATTAGTTCACACTGGTTTCTGATGATTGTTTTTCCTGGATGCAGTATTTAAGCCCCTTAGCTCTTACGTTTGAATGTTTGGCATCCTTGTTGTTTAGTGTGTTGGGTTCTTGCAACTAGTTTTATCTTTGTGTGTTATATAAAAATATTTTTTGACATTGATTTGACATTGTTCTCTCTTCTGGCTGTCGTTATCAGTCTCACGCAGTTTGTTTCATTTTTCTGAAAGTCTTGATAACATCATCGTGGAGTTTTTCTTTCATTATTTTCATATATATATATATATATATATATATATATATATATATATATATATATATATATATATATATATACATACATACATACATACATACATACATACATACATACATATATATATATATATATATATATATATATATATATATATATATATATATATATATATATATATATATATATATATATTTGTGGTACGCTCCCATTCAATGCACTCTAAGTTTACCCAACTATGATGATTTTCACTACTGAGAAAGCCGGAAATGTGAAAAGGGTCTATGAAGAATAAAGTTTATGCTATTCTAAGTATGCATTATTTTCCTTTTTTTTTTTAATGAATATTATGAAATAATGTTTATATCCTGCAAAACAGGAAAATGTAAATGCAATTTTACATTTTAATAACTTTTTGAAATATAACTTTATTTAATATTTTTTTAATACAGTTAGGTAAACCAGTCTTTTATAGTGATACAGTTCTCATAATTTCGACTCTGTATGCCTATGCTTTGCAATTTAAATAAAGCAATTTAATTTGAGGTTATCTAAATCAGTATGTGGCCAAAGAAATTATACCCAGGCATATGCTGTTCTCTGATTATTTCTCAACAACAGGTAAACAGTCTGGGGTTAATTCCAAATGTGAAACCTTTGGAAGCTGGCACTATGAACTTTCAGTATAGGATCCAAGGAGATGTCAAAATATGTATATAAATACATAGCAGAAAGTTTGGGAGTTTAAAAATCAACAATTTACATTTTTTTTTACTATTATTCGTTCATTTTCCTTCGGCTCAGACCCTTTATTTATCAGGGGTCAGCACAGTGGAATGAACCGCTAACTTATGCACCATATGTTTTACACAGTGTATGCCCTTCTAGCCGCAACCCCATACAGGAAAACACCCATAGAAACAAACATTGGATTCACACACACACACACACACTATGGCCAATTTAGCCTATTCAATTCACCTGTACTGCATGTCTTTGGACTGTGGGGCAAACCAAAGCATCCAGAGGAAACCAACACAGGGAGAACATGCAAACTCCACACAGAAACACCGACTGGCCCAGCCAGGGCTTGAACCAGCACTCTTCATACTGTGGTGCTAACCACTGAGCCACCGTGTCACCATTTTTATTTATTTTTTTTTTATAAAAAAGAACTGATGATACTCTGTTGATGTATTATCCAACTATTCAAAGCTTTCAACTTATGGAAATGGCTGGATTGTGTGTTGAGATCCCAGTGTAGATGCCATTACAGCTCATGGTTTTATGTCCGCCAGGTCTCTTTACAGGATATGTGACTGAAACCTATCAATGGGGCTGCCTATGGAATTCCAAAAACACCCTTGATGGGTGATAGGGACATCTGAAAAATCACTCTCAAATTTTTTTTTTCAGCTTTAGAACATTTATGGCTTTGCATGGCATGTGTTTCCTGAAGTTCCTGGAGAAAGAGGGGAGACCAGTGTCCGTGAATTCTGGCTAATGATATAAAAGATCATCTGAAAAGTTCACCTTTTATTTAAAAAAATATACATTTTATTCCTTTATGCAGGACAGTTGAGAGTGTAGACAGGAATGCATAGGGAACAGGACTTAGATCACCTCAAGCACATTAGTGTTATAAGTCAGTATGCTAACAAGAAGCTAGTGGTGCCAACAAATAAATTTTTTATTATTGTTATTTAAATAAATTTCAGACACACACCTTAAACCAAATGGTACGTATGGCATAATTTAATTTTTAAAACAAATGCTACGGGGCGGTATGATGCCGTTCCTTTTCATGCTTATCAGCTGACCACTTACCTCCATATTGACGGCTTTCCCGTTGTTACCAGCTGGTCCAGTAGCTCGCCATGTATCTTGGCTGACTTGAGATGCAGAGTGAGGTGTTGACCGCAACGACGGGGTTTGAGTCCAGCGAAGAACAGTTCCAGAAAGCAGGTAAGACAAATACAAAAGCCAAAAAATAAGATAAACAAGTAAATAACAGGGTGGAAATGTGGTAAAATCTGAAAACGTGGTTAAAATCAGGCGAGGGATTTTCTTTTTCTGGATTGCTTTTTAAAACAAGTGCAAGTGGGTGGCCGGGTCAATTCGGTGCTTTTGAAAACTCTATTGGGTTTAGGGAAGGAGGAGGGTAGGCCAGTCATTGGGCAGTCAGTCAGTCAGTCGACAGTGGCCTATGGATTTATGCAAGAACAGCAGGTATGATTGGCACTCGCGAGAGAAATTTGAGATCTGAAAAGCATACACAGTGGCCTCTGGTGGATTCACGAAAACAAAAACTGCTAAAAAAGCATAGCTCCTGCTATTTTGTGCTCTCCAGAATTTATTTAGTGGTACATTTTCAGTATGAGGCTGGGTTGGAAATGGTTATGGCAATTTAAATATAGTTAAACTTTCATTTATTATTCCCTGATGTTGGGATCATCAAAGAGACAAATGCAAAAACAGTTTTTCCACAATTTGGCACCGCATATCATATTGTTGTCTTCAGATCCATCTTTTCCATTTGGTTTCAACCTGCATTTGCCTTTCTCATTATATACCTACTGCATGTTTAAATCATTGGATGTGGCAGTGATGTTAAAGCATGATCATAGTATTATGTAATAAAGTGGCACAGAGAAGACTGAGAAAGTTCTAAAACTTACAGCATGATTCATATAAACTCTTATATTTAAAAAAAATAAAGATCAATTTTTCAGTTCACACCCCTTTTAACAACAGACCTTATTTTTTTCTTAAGAAAACAAAATCCAGAAACTCATTGGAAAATCTCATTTTCTACTTCATTGTAAACCACGAACACAGAATAGTCAACCATCATCAACAACAAAAAGCCTGATAAACAAATCACTTCTGATCATGAATATGCACAAATATCTCTAGAGACACACAATAGCTGAAGCGATTACCACATTCAAAGCCATTGGAGATTACATGCTTCTCACTCTGACAGACACCAGCTGAGAGCCAACATCACTTATCACATTCCCCAGAGCTTTTATCCACAGCACAGGAAGCAGAGAGAACACAATTTATCCCTGACGTCGATGCACATCATTAAGTGGCTGGTGGCACAGGACAGGCCCGTTGTGAGAATCAGTACCTTAGCTGATTAAAATCACCCTTGGACTTTTGTTAGTCCCTGTAGTCCCAGCCATCTTGTGTGTCAGAGAAAATGTCGCACTTCTAGAGAAGGTTCATTAAGTTCCTCTCATCTTAACTGTTTACTAGAAAGAAAATTTGGTCATGATAATAAACTAGATTTATGAAACATACGGTTTCAGATGCTGATCTGTCAGTCTTTTGCCAACTTGAATTATCAATATATTGTCTAAACTGAGTGGCTCAGTGATTACCACTGTCACCTCACAGCTGTTATGAGGTGGGCTGCGCCACTTGGCATTTCTGTGTGGACATTGCTTGTTTTCTCTGGATTTGCATGGGTTTCATTCGGGTTTCCCCCTCAGTCCACAGACATGTGCTATAGTATGTGAATTGGATCAACTGAATTGGCTGTAGTTTATGAGTGTATGGGTGTTTACCAGCACAACGATAGTTCCCCTTTGGATGGGGAACTTCAATGCTATGGTGGAGAATCCACCATATGCACTGTTGGGGAGAATACTTTGTAAATGTATTTAGTTACAGAATACAGAATGCCTACTTTAAAATGTATTTTGTAACATATCCCGTTACTTTGCTTTATCCTGGTACTGTATTCTAAAAACTTGGAATAATTCCCCTTGAAAACAGCCTTCAAGTCTATTAAATGTCACAATATGCGTTGGTAGCAATTTCTGCAGGAAAACAGAGAGCCTCTAATGCTAAACATTATTGACTGACGGAAAAATAAATAAAACAATATAATTATGTTTATTAAATAATGTTTATTTATCAAAGTGTCAACAAATTAAATTTCTGTTTCTGTAATAAAGATTAAAAGTGCTTGAACATAGACAGCATTACTGTCTGTAATATAAAGTATAGGTATATAATATGCATTTTGCTTACCCTTTGTATTTCACAGAAAAATATCAGGTATACATGAAAAAAAAAGCTTCAAAATAGTTTATGTAAAACCAAGGTAATGTAACCGGTTCTATCCAACATTTTAATTTCTATTATGAAAACATCTCACCCAAGAACAATATTGCAAATATTAGAAGAATGCAAAATGTGTTTGCTTTACAAAAATGTAAACATCAAAAGAAAACAAGTTTTGTTTTAAGTCAAACATATTAGCCAGTAGCCACCTATCTACAGTACCTAACTACCTATGCTTTCCTAATCAACAGTCAAGTAAAGGCGGTTGTAGCGCAGCAATAGAGACATTTCAAAGTGCTTATCTGTCATTCTGTTGCGATGAAGAGTAAAAACGAGTCCTCCCTGGCTGAAGAGTCGCTCTACAGGAGCAATTGATGGCAATGTAGTGTTGTACTTTATGAAGAGGGCTTTGACAGTAGGATACATCTTCAGGGAAACCAAGGACTTCTCTGAATCCTGAAGGTATCTATCAACACAAAAAGAAGAAGCATGGTCAGTGAACAGAATTCACATACTATGATTGTGACTATTTTATGGTACATTCTTTCATTTTGATGCAAGCATGCAACAAAAATTAATCATAACAGTAATTCTAATGTTCATGGTAAAATAAATAAGCTTAAAATATTATATACCTGTGCACCTCCTCTTCTACAGTTGTAGAAGTTGTCACTGCTGTCTCAAAAGTGAAGAAGCTGTCATCATCTTCTAGAAGATCTGGTCCTTTTGAGGCATTTGCAGTTGTGCTGTGAGCACCCACAGAGGGTCCTGCTGAGTTGATTAGAGAAGCTTCTTGGATCATCTGTCTTTTCATTTCTTCTCTCTCCACATCTGCAAGCCACCAGAGACGGAATTTTGGAATTGTGGATGCTGCCACTCTTGCTTCATGACTGCTAAATACCTTCTCAAATCGAGTGTCAATAGCTTTGATCACAGCTGCGAGTATTTGAGATGAAAACTGAGTCTGTGTCATTTTTTCAGCCAGTTTGGCTTTCAGGCTTATGATAGTCGGAACAATGAAACCAAAAAAGCAGTTCTTTTCTCCTTGGAGAAGATCTATAGAGTAGCACAGTGGTTGTAGGATAGTTGTGTACTCTTTGAGAAATGTAATCTCTTGCGGGTGGAGTTTAGACACACTGAGGCGGTCACAGATATCATTCAGCTGATCATCGGAGAGTCTGATCAGTTTTACAATGGCGTGGTACTCTGAGCTCCACCTTGTCACAGATGGTACCAGGCATCTCATCTTGGCAATTTCTTGGATGGCATCAGCAGCACCAGATGAGCGGTGGGCTTTGTTTCATATGGCTGCAGATTTGGACATGGCACTTCGGTAGAGTTTTCTGTGAACACCCTGTGATGCTGCTTTGTTCAAGTCTGATGTTGCAATAAGATTAAGAGTGTGTGCAGCACAGCGATGGTGAGGTGGCGAAAAAAACATTAGCTCTTCATTTTGATCTGCCTCAAAAAAAAGCTGCAACATCTTCAAATTGTACATCATCTTCTACTCCATCAGTTTCATCCTCAGCTTCAGGTCCTCCATTTTCTTTGAAAGCTTTAAAAAAAATTGCTTACATTATCAGTCACAGTTGTACTGACTTTGCCCTGAATTTGAAATTGTGAATGAATCTCAGCAAGTTTGGTAGCGATTACCTCATATGTGTGGCGCCCAGTTAGCTGTTCACAGGCTAGTGCAGCAGACTTCCGCTCTAGTGTCTCAGGCTCGATCCAGTGACAGGTGTCACCAAAAAAACTCTTATGGTGAGCAGTCCATATGTGCGCAGTTGTGCAAACAGTTTTAACATTGCAAAGTGTTTCTGTCAGTGCCTCTTTCATTTTTTGAGACTCACTTTCAATGCGTTGCATTAAAGTTTTTCTTGACATTGGTCCTTTGCCACCACTGATTCCTTCAATCATTTTCCGAAATGACGCATTCTCTACCAGTGAAAAAGGTTGTACATCTGCTATGATGTACTCAAACACCAATCCGTTGAGTCTTGTTTGAGTAAGCGAAGAGGTGCATAAAGTTGACTGCTTGAGAGGAGGTGGTGTGCTTGAGATTGAGTCATCTGATGAGGTTTGTGGAATTTGCAGTAGGGCACTGGGGTGTGTCCTCTAAAAAAAAAAAAAAAGACAGAGATCCAGTTTTAATAATTATGTTATGGGAAGCATAGAGCCAAGCAATGCTTTAAAGTGCTATCCAATATATTTAATGAGAACAACAGGTGGGTGTTACACCATTTTCTGTGACAATCAATTATTTGACTCTAGGGGGCACTGTTTCACTACTGCCACTTTGTAAAAATTATGTATGCCATTATTAAAATCTGATATGAGGTGAACATAGGATAACTGCTTGTGGTCTCATTGATGAAAAGTATATTTGGACAGGTGGTATTCTCATTTCACAGAAAATGGTGTAACAACACCTGTTTAATTAATCCAAAATGTTATGTCTTAAAGAGCCCATATTATACATGAAGTAGGGTCATATTTAGGTTGTAAGGGTACAACAGTCTAATATGCATGCAAGGTCAAAAAACACTTTCATGGTCTTATAATCTGCATTTATTTTTACCTAATTATCCCAGCGACTCCCATATGAATCGTTCAGCGATTCATTTGTTCCCAAACCCCTCCTGAGCGCGAAGCTAATTTGCGCTGATTGGACCAATGACAGCCTGCTGCGATTGGTCGACCACACTGACAGGCTTCAGCACGAGACAGAGTGAAATGCCCAGCAGATAATCAACAATATAAAAGTAGTCACAGTGCATACACGCTTCATAGTGGATTTTGGCTGCCAGTGGGTAAATGTAAATACAGACGATGGACTAGAAAATACCGACGACAAACTATTTTATCAAGCAAAAAGTCCAAGAACTGGCGAGGAGATCTCCTAGCCCATCACAGTCTACCTGCTCTTATCACACACACACACAGGGCCGGCGCGTCCATAGCGGTGTCGGCGACACCTCCCTCACCACCCGCGTCCTCAGTTATATCCGCGAATAATTTTAATCGCACGTACTTACACTTATGAAATGTTGGAAGAAACTGATTCATGATGCACTGATCCATGTTCTGACAGTCTTTACTGATCCTTCCTTTAACAAACTGATGAAGTCTTCTTTGTAAGCATGTAGTTTCCAGAAGCACTCGATCTGCTCAAGGCTGGGCTATATTGCTGAGGTTTCATCTTTGATTAGACTGTCAGTAATATCCATCTGCACAGCGTGACTTCTTTCGACCGGTGTCTGTGTGTCTCTGTGTGTGTCTCTGTGTGTGTGTGTGTGTGTGTGTATATGTGTTGCTTTTTTTCTGTTAGTGGGCGGGGCCGCAGGTTTCAAATCTCCCGGGTTTGCGCGCGCAACTACTTGTGTTTCGTAGCCGCGTCATCACGAAACACCTAATGACTCGTTATCAAGACGACTCATTTGAAGCACTATGAGTCGACTCTTTTATAGATGAATCAACAGTTTTAAACACTGTACACTTACAGATTTATGCCTTAGCTGGACATTTCACTTCACTTAGAGCTGTGTGACACACTATATGGAAGAGCATTTTCAAAAACCCATAATATGGGCTCTTTAAGTATTTTTATTAGATAATTTGCATAGAGGCTCAACACTCAGTGAACAAAAAAACAAAACGGCCAATAAAGAAACTGTTTTAGCATTAATATTTCTTTACATTTTATTCAATTTTATAATTAGCCACAGCCTGTAGGCTACTTGCGACTTTCTATTATAAACATGCAAAGTATTGAGAATTGACGTTCATCGCATTCCAATTGGAAAGCTTTTTATCCTTATTTGCGGGAAACCCATCACAAAAATATGTCAAGCAAACGTCTTTTTAGATACAATGAAGGCCGACACGAACTGAGAAATGACATGACTAACACAATACTGACACTGTCAAATTCACTAAAAAGCAAAAATAGACAGACACATTGTATAAAAAAAACTTACCTTAAGGTGTTTCTTCAGATTCGACGTTGAATCTTTAGATGCAGCTAGCAGGTTGTTAGCTGGCAGGCAGAGATTGCATTGCACTGTCAGGTTTCGCTCACTTCTCTCATTCTTTAAAGAGTAAAAATGCCTGAACTTCCAAGACATGATTGCATTTTTTCCTTTACTGCTACTAGAAAGTTGCTTTGGTTGCGGCTCCAACCCCTCTAGATCCTGGTTTGAATCCTCCATAATTGTACACTCAAGTTAACCAGGGCTGCCAACTTTGGCTAAGGTGCCCATAAGTCCTGCCCACATTTGTGTCAGAAAAGTGAACGTAAATTTAAGAAGCGTAAACGAAACATGAAGCGAATTCATGAACAATGATGGCAAAAAAAGCAGTTTATTTGAAAATCATGGTTGTTGTCCGGTTGTTCGGTGTTTGCGATCGTCCTTTTTGCTGCATGAGAAAATGGAGGTGTGGCATGAGGGCATGAGAACAGGGTCATTTGCGTGAGTCTCACTGAGTTAACACTGGTGATTGCAGTCGGGCGTGTAGCTTCTGTTTCTATGGTTTCAGTGGCAATTTAGTAATATTATTATGGGCCAGACATGCATCGCCCGAAGTATTCCAATGGTATTAGGAAAGTAACTGTATTCTAAATACCCTGTTTAAAAATAGTAACTGTAACGGAATACAGTTACTCATGAACAGTATTCTAAATATGTACCGCCGGTACATGTATTCCTCCCCAACACTGACTAAATGTAATATATGTAAACGAGTCAATGAAATGCCAATGAGTTGGCAGCGTCAGCTTGCGCAGCTGATGCTCGTTATAATCAATTTGGCAATATAAGCACAGCAAGAGCAAGGGAGAGGCATCCTTTTTGCTTCAGAGACTTCACAGTCTTCTGAGAGAGACGATGAGTGTTCCTCCTGCTGATCGACAGCGATTTCGAGCGAACAAGAGCGGTCTCCCGGTCCCGGTATAGTTGCACTTTCACCTAAAAGAACAACACAGTCGCGCAGTGCGTCATTTTCAGGACGTCGCTCCGACTGTGCATTTCTGGATGCGGTGGTTTCTTGTCCCTAGATGATGGGCACGAGCACTGCGTTGCATGTCTGGGGGTCCAGCATGTTAATGCGGTACTCGTGGGCAGTTCATGTCGTCATTGCGATGGCATGTCTGTTGTGCAGTTAAGATTGCGGCTAGCCCTTGCAAAAGGGCGAACAACCCCAGCTGTCCCCTGCCCGGCAGTGGCCACTCGGGCAGATCTGAAGGTTCCAGTGGGAGACTATCCGCCGCCCCCGGGCCTGCGAACCTCCCGCTCCTCCAAGCGCACCATCCAAGCTTCGAGCAGAGGAAGCGATCCGTCTACCCATATGGTAGCCCTTACGCTTGATGACAACGGGGACCAGACGTCCACTGCTGCATCAGAGTGTGGGCTTTCATTGTCTGACGAGGATCCAGACCCACTCGCCCCCGCCATGTAGGTGAGCGATGTCACGGATCCTGAAACGGACATGTTAGCTGTGCTTTCCCAGGCTGCTTCGGCCGTGGAGTTGGAGATGGTTCATTCCCCAGCTCAGTGGCCAGACCGACTAGATGGGTGCTACGTTGAGGACAAGAAGGCAAAGACTTCGAAGCCTCATGTCCCCTTTTTCCCGGAGGTGCACAGTAGACTCACGCAGTCTTGGAGGGCACATTTTTCTACCCGTGCTGCATGGCTCTCCGCCCTCACCACTCTTGATGGTGGAGCTGCCAGGGGATATAAGGTGATCCCACAGGTCAAGCGCGCCATTGCGGTCAATCTTTGTTTGTGTGGCGCCTCCTCTTTGCGGGGCCCACATCGTCTGCCGTCCAAAGCCTGCAGGTTATCTGCCTCTCTCGGAGCTAGAGCCTACAGAGCTGCGGGCCAGGCTTCTTCCACCTTGCTCGCTGGGGCCACCTACCAGCACTACCAAGCGCAGATGCTGGCCCAGCTGCATGAGGGTGGGTCCGACCCAAGCTTGTTACACGAGCTCCGCACCGCAACCGACTATGCTTTTCAGACCACTAAGTCCACTGCGTGTGCGTTGGAAAGGACGTTGTCCACATGGTCCAGGAGCGTCACCTCTGGCTAAACCTGGCTGAAATGCGCAAAGTGGACAAAGTTCGCTTTCTTGACTCTATATCCCAGGCTGGCCTGTTCAGCGACACCGTCGGTGAATTCACGCAGGAATTCAAGGCGGTGAGAGAGCAGTCAGATGCGATGGGTAATGTCATCTATCGGCGGGTCCGTAAGCCCGCTCCACTTACCAAGCCATCCGAGGTCTCCTTTCTCCCACTCCTCGCCCCCCCCTCTGGCCCGCCAAGTTCACGGGTGTGTATTTCATCAGGGTCAGCCCCCTGTCCACCCCTGTCTTGCGAGAGGAGATTGCTGTCCTCCTGGCGAAGGATGCAACCGAGCCAGTCCCTCCAGCTGAGATGGAGAGCGGGTTTTACAGCCCATACTTCATTGTGCCCAAAGAGAGCGGTGAGTCATGGCCAATCCTAGTTCTGCTCATTTTGAACCGCTGTCTGCACAAGCTGCCATTCAGAATGCTCAAGCAGAAACACTTCCTCCAGTGCGTCTGTCCTCGGGATTGGTTTGAAGCGATAGACCTGAAGGATGCTAGTTTAATGTCTCCATTCTTCCATGCCACCGTCAGTTTCTGCGGTTTGTATTCGAAGGTCAAGCTTGGCAGTACAAAGTCCTCCCCTTCGGGCTCTCTCTGTCCCTGCGGGTCTTCACCAAGCTCGGGGAGGGTGCCCTAGTGCCCCTTCGTTTCGCGGGCATCCGCATACTCCATTATCTCGATGACTGACTGATTTTAGCCCAATCTTGGAAGCAATTGATTATGCACAAAGACAAGATGCTCCGGCACCTTCACATGTTGGGGCTTCAGATCAACCGAGAAAAGAGCAAGTTCGCCCCCATGCAGAAGATCTCTTTTCTCAGGCTGGAGCTGGACTTTGTCACCATGACAGTGCGCCTCTCCGGAGAGCGCTCTCAGCTAATGCTGAACTATCTGAGAGAGTTCGACAGCAAAGTAGTAGTCCCACTGAAATCCTTTCAGAACCTCCTGGGGCATATGGCATCTGCAGCCGCTGTCACGCCGCTCGGATTACTCCATATGAGACCACTTCAGCACTGGTTTCACAATCGAGTCCCCAGACGTGCATGGCACACATGCACACACCTAGTCACTGTTACTGTGCTGTATCGCCGCGCCCCTCAGCCCTTGAAATGACCCCTCGTTCCTACAGGCCGGAGTGCCTCTAGGGCAGGCGTCCAGTCATGTTGTCGTTTCGACAGATGCTTCCAACACGGGCTGGGGGGCCGTGCGTTGCAGGCATGCAGCTGTGGGCCTGTGGAAAGGAATCCAGTTGCATTGGCACATCAATCGCCTACAGCTGTTGGCAGTGTTCCTTGCTCTCCACCACTTTTTACTGTTGCTGGAGCGACAGCATATGCTAGTCAGGACGGACAGCACAGCAGCGGTGGCATATATCAACCGTATGGGGGGTATCCACTCTCGCTGCATGTCTCGCTGCGAGCCATTCACATTCCAGGCAAGCTCAACCCTGCAGCCGACGCGCTCTCGCGGCAGCCTTTACATCCAGGAGAATGGGTACTCCACCCCGAGTCTGTTCAGCTGACATGGGCTCGATTCAGGGAAGCCCAGATTGGTCTGTTTGCTTCCCCCTAGAACGCTCATTGCCAGTTGTTTTTTTCCCTGACCGAGAGCTCTCTCGGCACGGATGCACTGGCCCACAGCTGGCCTCAGGGCATGTGCAAATATGCGTTTCCCAAAGTGAGCCTGCTCGTGCAGTTACTGTGCAAGGTTAGGGAGGATGAGGAGAAGGTCTTGCTAGAAGGTCCTCTCTCAGGGACAGGGCACCATCTGGCACCCTCACCCAGATCTTTGGAACCTCCACATGTGGTCCTTGGACGCGAGGAAGATTTAGGTAACCTACCGACTGCGGTGGTCAATACCATCACTCAGGCTAGAGCCCCCTCGACGAGGTGCGCCTACGCCCTGAAGTGGAGTCTATTTATTGAATGGTGCGTCTCTCGCAGAGAAGACCCCCGAACTTGCCAGATCAGTGTTGTGCTTTCTTTCCTTCAAGAGAAGCTGGAGAGCAGGCTGTCACCCTCCACACTCAAGGTTTATGTGGCTGCCATCTCCGCTCACCATGACGCGGTGGCTGGAAGCACCGTGGGAAGGCATAACCTCATCATCCGGCTCCTCAGAGGTGCTAGGCGAATTAATCCACCCCGCCCCCCTCTCATGCTCTCTTGGGATCTCACCCTCGTTCCCACTCGACTCAGTATCTTTAAGATTTCTGTCCCTGAACTTAGCTCTGCTGGTCACGTTGGCATCGATTAAGAGGGTAAAGAACCTGGAGGCATTTTCGGGCAGTGACTCGTGCTTGGAAATTGGGCTGGCTTATTCTCAAGTTGTCTTGAGACCCCACCCTGGATATGAGCCCAAGGTTCCTACCACACCATTTAAGGACCAGGTAGTGAGCCTGCAAGCACTGCCCCCGGAGGAGGCAGACCCAGCCCTTTCGATACTTTGTCCAGTTCATGCTTTCGAATGTATCTGGACCGCACTCAGAGCTTTAGATCATCTGGACAGCTCTTCATCTGTTATGGTGGCCGGCAGCAGGGAAGTGCCATATCTAAACAGAGGTTGGCCCACTAGATAGTGGATGCCATCTCCCTCGCTTACCTAAGCCAGTGCGAGCCGTGTGCCCCAGGAGTTCGTGTGCACTCCACTCGGAGCATCGCATCCTCTTGGGCGCGTGCACGCGGCGCCTCTCTAACAGACATCTGTAGAGCTGCGGGCAGGGGACACCTAATACATTTGCAAGGTTTTCAATCTGCGAGTGGAGCCGGTTTGTTGAAACACGCTTGCTGCGCTATTCTCCCTAACATGGAGATACGTGCGTTTCTTCACTCTGTCAGTAAAGTTCCCTGCTTAGGTGAGCCCTGCAGAGATTCCTCAGAGGCGTCAGTCACTCAGTGGAGGAGTCACTTGCTGGCCTGTTACGTTGTAGGTCTGCCCTCTGGTCAGCGCGCGTTCTGGGTATAGGTGCCTGCTAGGCGATCCCATATGCTTATTCAGCCACGGTGCAGTCCCCCCAATATATCTAAATCCGTAAATCTTCTATTGAAGTGGGTTAAGTAAGGGCCAGAGAACACGTTGGAAGACCGCGCCTCTAGTTGATGCAGGTGCGTTCATGCTTGCCTGGCGAACCTCTCATCGGGGGTGAAAGTGAGGTACAATCATTATGGCTTTTCCATACATTTCCCCATAGTGGAGTCTCCACCATAGCATTGAAGTTCCCCATCCGAAGGGGAATGCTCCGGTTATTAAAAGTAACCCTCATTCCCCGAGGTGGGAAACGGAAATGCTATGTTAAATTAACCATTTGCATGAATCATACTAATGAAGTGACATGATAAATTGTAGTGTTAATATAACAACAAACATTGTGAGCTATTAAAACTATGATTCACACTGTTTCTTAAACAAAGATCGCATCAGAACACCCAGAATACAACAACGTTTGAAATACTTACTTTTTAGTGTCCTAGTTTTCTGTTATATGTTTTATAGTATAGAAGTGGTAAGGTTTTGAGGTAAGGTGACCACTAATTTAGTTGCTATGTTCAGGTGTTGATAACATTTAGGTATGCTACTTTTTTATCACCAGAACGGTGTGCACTATATTACTGAACTAGTTATGATGATTTGTAGTAGTACAAGCTACAGTACAATGGCTATAATTACTCTGTCCATATATTCACCTATGTTGTTGAGGAACCATTGACTCCTTGTTGAGAAATGTTTGTTTTATGCTCAACTGAAAAAAAAATATTTGTGTGCTTTGGAGGTTGTGGTAATTAAACTTGAAGGATATTTGCATATTATTTTGAGTGTCATCTCATATCATAATGTTTGTGGGGCTCATCTAGTTCACCAAGAATTTTGTAATGAAAACCATTTTCATCTTTTCCGCTTGAAGAATGTTTTCCTTTTTTTATTATTTTACTTTATTACACTGATGTCTTCACAAAAAAACTCAGTTAAATTAAGTTATTGTGTCCATGTATTTCTTAAGTAAATGTGCAAACTTTGAAAGTCTGAGGTATTGCACTTAATGTCATTCTGAAAATAAAAACTTATTTTTAATGGTTATCTTTTTATATAAGTGTATATGTAACCCTGCCGGTCCTACACCACCCAACTTGCTCCGAACTGGGATCGAACCAGCAATTCTTTGTCTGGAAGTCGGTTGCTCTAACAAGGAGGTTAAAGACCATGGCCTTTAACGTCTGTCACTAGAGCACCTTTAGAAGTTAAAAGAGTGAGGTTTACCTGCACAGCACTTCACTAACTTGCTTCTGCTACACTCAACCCCTAAACTTTACTCCCATCCGGGTCATGGCACCAATGTAACCCCACTGGTCCTACACCATCCTAACTGCTCTGAGCTGGGATCGAACCAGCGATTTTTTTTTTGTATGGGAGTCGGTTGCTCTAACAAGGAGGCTAAAGACCATGTCCTCTAGCGTCTGTTGCTAGAGCACCATTACAAGTCAGAAGAGTGAGGTTTACCTGCACAGCACTTTACTAGCTGGTCTCCGCTACACTCACCCCCCTAAACTTCACTCCGATTCGGGTCATGGCACGAATGTAACCCCACCGGTCTTACACCACCCAACCCACTCTTGGGCTGGGATCGAACCGGCGATTCTTTGTATGGGAGTCGGTTGCTCTAACAAGGAGGCTAAAGACCATGGCCTCCAGCATCTGTTGCCAGAGCACCTTTAGAAGTTAGAAGAGTGAGGTTTACCTGCACAGCACTTCACCAGCTGGTCTCTGCTACACTCACCCCCCCTAAACGTCACTCCTATCCGGGTCACGGCACCAATGTAACTCCACTGGTCCTACACCACCCTAACCGCTCTGAGCTGGGATTGAACCGGCGATTCTTTGTATGGTAGTCGGTTGCTCTGACAAGGAGGCTAAAGACCATGGCCTCCAGCATCTGTTGCTAGAGCATCTTTAGAAGTTAGAAGAGTGAGGTTTACCTGCACAGCACTTCACCAGCTGGTCTCCGCTACACTCACTCCCCTAAACTTCACTCCTATCTGGGTCATGGCAACAAAGTAACCTCACTGGTCCTACACCGCCCTAACCACTCTGAGCTGGGATTGAACCGGTGATTCTTTGTATAGTAGTCGGTTGCTCTGACAAGGAGGCTAAAGACCATGGCCTTCAGCATCTGTCGTAACATACAGTATAACATTTTGAGAAATTTTATTAAGCCAAAAAAAAACATTATTCTGTCTCAGATGATGTGAACAGTTCCAAGAACAATATCATGTTTTGTCGTCTCAGAATTGTCATTATGTGAACATTTAGTTCCGACCTGCTCCAACACACTTGCCTAGAAGTTTTCAGGTCGGCCTGAAAACCTTAATTATGTTATTCCAGAAGCTAGGACAGTGGTCCTCCAGTAGGTTTGGACACCACTGTCCTACAGATTTTTTTGTAACAGTTAAAACACTTATTTAGAATGATATTTGGGTGGTGAAACTAGGCATCATTTCTGCCAGTTTAAATGTTTTTTTTTTTTTAAATGGCTAACTTCAGCCAGCATTTTGAATTTTTTTTCTGTCTGAACAAACTTCGCTAGCTGGCTTTGACTAAACATTAATTCTCAGTGATGCATCAATAGGCAGGGAAAGCCCATTGGTATCTGAAAGGGGAGATTAATATCACTTTTCTCTGCAGGTGTACCACTGAGCTGTCACTCATTCTCTTTGACATGAAGACTCTAATTTTAGTTATGTATTAAATTTTTAATGCTTGTCAGATGATACACCATTGAGGCTGACACATGATTATCTGCCCTTTCATGTCAAAAGATGAAATACAATTGACATATTTTCCATTTTATATTTAATAAGGACAAGAATATATTATTAGATCAAATGCAGGATTCAGAGTGCTAAAAATACACCTTTGATGAGGGAGACTGTTAACAGTACTTGCAGTCAATTGGAACATTGTAACATCAATTATAACATTGTAAAATCACAATTGATATAAAAAGATATTTATTCATTTTCCTTCAGCTTAGTTTCTTATTTATCACTGGTCGCCACAATGGAATGAACCGCCAATTATTCCAGCTTAAGTTTTATGCAGTGGATGCCCTTCCAACTGCAACCCAGTACCTCTATTAACATTCAAATGTGGCTCTAATGCACTGATCTTCTCTATAAAGATGTTTTAATTATCACCATGATGATCCTTTACTACTGACAAATGAAACTTTGCTAATTACACAGCATGTGCATGTAAAATCAAAATGTATAGTTAATTCTTAACTGGTGTCAATCACTGTTTTGAAAATGTAGGGACGTAGAGCCATCAATATTCACCCTGTAAAATTACTTATGAATGCTTTGTTTATAATTATTGTTTAGAACATAAAACAAAAAAGATCAGACCCCCTAGTTTTTCACGATTCAGCAATCACTGAATCCAATGCAAAATTCTTAATTAAACACAAAATAATCGCAAAAAAATTAAATAATCTCATAAAACACCCAATTACAAACCATATAATCACATTATATTTATTTCAGTTAGAATTTTATTGTTTTAAGTGACTTATAGACGTTGCATATGCAGTGCACGTGATGTAAATGACGTCTTATACCTGCACCCTTACAATCATTACATTACAGTGGGGGAATTGTTTTGCGGCCTTTGCAGTATGCAGACTTGGATAAAGTGCAAGTGATTTACATGTGAAGTCAATGAAAAGATTGGATTAGGCATCCTGTGGCGCGAATTTGGTGCTTTGTGCATTTGACGCACTTCAGAGTGCAAAAAAAGTGGGAGAGAACATCTAACATATGAAGCAGTGGAACAGACAGAAAAGCAAGCAGCTTACAATAATGGAGATTGGCTCAAGGATGGCGGTCACTGGACGTGACTGATTTGAAGGACATTATTTGTGCTTTACATGTGTGCTGATATTATGGTTTCCATAAAATTGTTTTCGTTCAACGTCAACGAGAGAAAACACTTCCCTGCCATTGACGAATTTTACGGCAATCTGTGTTTTAGGTGTATTACGGTAGGGAAAGCCCTAACACATGTCCTGAGGTACCTGATGTCAGATATTCCGAGGAGTAAAATCTGACAGAGAGAAACTAAGATCGCGGATAAAAATAAGAGCTATACAATCTTCCTTTGGAATCTCTTCTGTTTTAGACCTTGTTTTGACAAGAGACCAAAAAAAGAAGCCTTTTTTTTATTTGTGTCATTGTGTCAGATATACATAAACAGTTGAAGTCAGAATTATTAGACCCCTTTGATTTTTTTTCTTTATTAAATATTTCCTAAATTATGTTTAACAGAGCCATTTGATGTTTAACAGACTTTCTGGAGAATGTCTTATTTGTTTTATTTCGGCTAGAGTAAAAGCGGTTTTAAATTTTTTATGAACCATTTTCTGGTCAAAATTATGAGACCCTTTAAGCAATTTTTTTTCGATAGTTTACTGAACAACCCATCATTATACAGTAACTTGCCTAATCAGCCTTACCTGCCTAGTTAACCTAATTAACCTAGTTAAGCTTTTAAATGTCACTTTAAGCTGTTTAGAAGTGTCTCGAAAAATATCTAGTCAAATATTATTTACTGTCATCATGGCAAAGATGAAATAAATCAATTATTAGAAATTAAATTAAAATGCGTTGAAAAAATCTTCTGTTCATTAAACAGAAATTGGGGAAAAAATAAACATGGGGGCTAATAATTCTGACATCAACTGTAAATATATATATATTTTTATATATTTTATATTTGTATAAAATATACAGTATATATGTATTTTTTATTTTTATATATATATTTCTTAATCGCAAAATTGTCACAAACTTCTGGGAATTACCACCACAAAATCAATCATTTCATTAACAGAGTCTGGATGGATACATGATGCAGTCTCAGACCGATGCAATCTCAGGCCACGCATGCGCATTTATATTGATGCAATCTCAGCCGTTCACGCGCATTTGAACACGTGTATTCTCGTGCACACGCACGTTGCATCGGGTCAAATATGGAATTACACCAAAATACAGTTTACAAACTAAAAGTACGATAGACAAAACAAATACCTATGTATCTATACACATAATTATGTCACGGGGTATGCTGTCAACTCCTATTATAAAAAGATTCGGGTCGCGGCCAGGATTTTATTTAAAATAATAGCTGATAGGCATTTCTAATATTGTCCTAATAACTTCATTACCTCACACGCCTAAAATGTGTTTATACTGGCAAAATGCATGACATGTTAATGTTAATGCAATATTAAATAAAACATTTCTACATATTCCTCCCACATAAAAAAAATATATTTATATAGGCACGTTATAGTGCTTTACCATTTTAGCAGTACAGTACTATACCATTTATATTACAGTATTTAAAACTTTTATGAAAATACATGCTACAGCTAGAAAATATTTTAGTTGACTTAGTTTTATTAATTACATTAAAACTGAAAAAACACCCATTTATATTTCTTCATCGCAAAATAAACAGACATATAAAACGGTATGACTTATTAAATAATTACCAAGGACCTGTTTATATTCCTTTATTGCAGAAAGAAAAACACAATAAATGTATTTAAAACTTTTAAATCAAGAATTAAATTTATGATGATTTCTAATCACAGTGCAGTGGTTAGCACGTTCACCTCACAGCAAGAAAGTCACTGGTTCAAGCCTCGGCTGTGTCAGTTGGCATTTCTGTGTGGAGTTTGCATGTTCTCCCCGTCTTTGCATAGGTTTCCTCCGGGTGCTCTGGTTTCCTTCACAAGTCCAAAGACATGTGGTACAGGTGAAATGGGTAAGCTAAATTGTCCATAGTGAATGAGTGTGTGTGTGTGTGAATGAGTGTGTATGGATGTTTTCCAGTGATGGGTTGCAGCTGAAAGGGCATCCGCTGTGAAAAACATATGCTGAATAAGTTGGCGGTTTATTACACTGTGGTGACCCCGGATTAATAAAGTGACTAAGCCAAAAAGAAAAAGAATGATTTATAAGGATATATAATGCTTCTGTCACAATATATGCTAATATGTTTCCATAACACACAGCAGTTGGTGTAGATGTGGATGTCTGAGGAGTGCAAATGTGGATGTCTGATGAATGTAGAAGTAAATGTCTGATGAATGTAGAAGTGGATGTCTGACGAGTGCAAAAGAGTGCACATGTGGACATCTGAGGAGTCAATGCAGATGTTTTATGACTGAGTGATCCACCTGTAAAGATAATTTGAAGAGACAGACGTAAAAATCATATAATTTTTGCATTCCACATATCTCTTGTGTCCATGTATTTATTATTGTCTTTTGTTAACAACATTCAAATTACTTTACAACTGTTGTATGACAGTCCACATAAAGATCAATGTACAGAATAATGTTAAGTAACACCTAAACAAATTATATAGAACAGGTCACCTGCAAACTGCCCTGTTACTTTTCAAATCAACACCCCAAAACAGAGCTAGTAAAATATTCATGGTTTTGATTATTGTCTAAACAAATGAATTAAGATACCAAATTATGAAAAACTTGTTGTATCAGACAATATTTAGATATATATTTACATGAATTTAACATGAACTGATGGTAAACAATGTTTTTTCAAGCTTTTTTAATATAAACATACTCTTAAAGGGATATTTTAATGTATCCCTTTTTTATTAACAGCTTAATTAATGTTTACTTATACATTTATGTACTTGTTTGTGGGTTAGATTACATGACCAAACAATAAACAACATGTTTATTCAGTAATAGTGAATGTTGGTTAATCTAAACTTATTAATATTGTAATTTGTTAGTTACTGCATTAGTTAACATGAACAAATAATGAACAAAGATCCAGATTGAGGGCTACACAATGTTCAACTTGCATGTTATTCATGTTTGAGGACTATTTACCAACACAATTTATCACTAACAAAGCTTTAATTAAGGGAATTAGGACTCTTTTAGTCCATTGTACACTACTTTAACATTAATAAACTGTGTTACTAGCATTTACTAGCATGGTTTATCAGTAACAAACCATCTGTTAAGAGAATCAGAAACTTTATTGTAATGTGTACATCACTCCAACATTATGTTTTACTAACATTTGTAAACTCTTTACTGATATGAATTTCACAAAGCTCTTGTTCTTAATTTCTAATCAATTTTTGCTTATTTTTTAAATTGTAAAATCTGGCAATGTTCTACCTGTTATGTAATGTAGTAAAGGATCTGAAAGAGATGTGTAAATGGTTTTCACTGATTCGAGATACAGTAAAATCATTAATCACTGCTTTGCAATAAACCCATAGATGTTAGTAACACATCAGTTATAACGTTGGGTTAGTGGTAAGTCAGCATAGAGTTTACAAATGTAACACTTTGAAGTAGTGTACATTTTACAATAAGGTTCCTATTTCCTTTACCTAATGCTTTGCTAGTGATCAATCATATTAGAAAAGAGTCTACAAACATGAATAACATGTCAGTTGAAGATTGTGAAGTGTTGAACCTGAGCTATTTGTTCATGTTAACTGCATTAAGTAACACATGTATAAGTTTACGTTAACAACGATTTAGTATTATTGAATAAATGTGTTGTTCATTGTTTAGTCATGTCATTTAATCAAAGAACAAATAAAATAGTCTATGTGAAAGTAAACATTAGCTAATTATGTTAAGCTGTTAATGTAAAGAGATACAATACAATGAGAAACTTTTTAACTGATGCATATGTTTATTTAACATTAGTAAAGATTAATTAACGCTTAACATGTGTGTTGTTCACCGTAAATTCGTGTTAACTAATGTATGAACTGACGTTATCTAATGCAATCTTCCTGTAAATGTTACCCTATTTAATCTCATGAATAAATGAATTTACTGTCAACAAGCTAGCGGTCGCTAAACTGTTTACTTTATCTCAAAACACACGGATGACATCGAGGGGCCTGTGTGCAGGATATATATTAGACACAGATCATGATCGTTTTTAATAACATTCACCTAATAATTAAAAACAACACATTTAATAGCATCGCGAGTGGAATATACTTACAGCATGAGTGTCCGCATGTGCGGTTGAGTGCTGTCTGACTGCGCATGTCCGGCTGAGATTGCATCACTCTGAATGCGCATGTCTGGCTGAGATTGCACCGGTCTGAGACTGCATCATGTCTGCATCCAGACCCTTCTCCATTTCAACGCAAAAAAAAAAAAAAAATTTGGGGTTTGAAAGTTGTTGTTTTTTTCCTTTAAGCAGCAGTAGATTTGTTCTGCCTGGTAAACTCTACACTGTTAACAATTTTCTATAGAATCTACAGTAACTTACTGGCACCAGTAACTTACTGTGAATCAATTACAGCAAAAATACAGTATTTTACATTTACAGCACCATTTTTCTTGCTGTATATGTATTTAGAGAATTTAGAGTATGCATTTATTTACTGTAAAATATACAGTAATTTTCACAATTTAACTTTAAAATACAGTAACATACTGCGTACCTGTCCTCAGTGTTGGGGGTAACGCGTTATAAGTAACGTGCCTTATGTAATAATATTACTTTTCCAAAGTAATGAGTAAAGTAATACATTACTTTTTAAAATAAGTAATATTATTTAAGTTACTTTTTACCTTGCTTAATTGGCTTTTACAAAATATATTGTGGAATAAAAATTACCTTAGGTTAAATCACACACTTAATGAGCGTGTTGCGAGGGAACAGACAGTCGGCTTGCACTCATCAGCATCATCGGGTCTGTTTCTCACAGATGAGTCAGTGTACTGTTCTTGTAACTGAATAACTCGGGATATTGGTTTAATTTGAGTCAGAGGGGGTCTCCGTTTCATTAGTACTGAAGACGCAAACTGTTTCATGACAAATCCTTTCAATTTCCTTCAATTTAACTGGTTTGACCAGTTTGAAGATCTAGTTAAAAACTCATTCACGAATCGCCCGTCATCACTACAGACAGTCAGAAACAGAAACAATGGCAGGCTGGAGACTTACATTTTTCAATGTATTTTTGTCATTTTGAACCCATCGAAGAAAATAAGTGGATTGTTGTAAAGTGTAGATTATGTGTAAGTAAAACTCTTGACAATTGCAAGAAACACGACATCAATAAAAACAAAACAAAACTGGGTGCAAAGCACTACACCTGCACCCTACCTCCAGCTAAACAACAAATGATTGACATTAGTTCACATTCTGTAGGTAAAACAATTATTTCGTCTAAACTAAATAAAAAATGGTTATTGCTTTTATTATTGATGAGACGCAGCTACTAGCTACATTTAATCCAAAGATGCTAATTAAATTCACCTGTCCTACACTAAAATACAGTTCATATTAGTTAAATACTGTGTAATTTCCAAAAATTGTTAACAGTGTACTGTTGTAAACAAGTATGCTCACTTTTGAAACAGGGTTAAGTCTTGATAATGTTAAAATCATAAGCAATACATTGACCCAGGCCTTAGAATAACTTAATAATTAGTGTAAACTATTTTTGTGTGAAAGCCCGCACTTTTGTTAGCCTTTCCTTTGATACACAGTGAAATAACGTCTTTCACATTAATAAAGATAGTTCTGTTAATTCCCTTCTCATGTCCCTTTTCACCTTCTCTCAAGAATGCATAATCTTGACAGCGTCCCACTTTGAAGAAGCAACTCCTAACACTCAATTTGGCTGATAAGTTCTGACAGCTGTTGGAGAAATCACATTGAAATTCAGATATCAATTTCATACCATTTGAATTTCCCTTTTATAATCTTACAAATGGCACAAGAGGCATGCCATGTCGAATTGCATGGAACAGGCTTGCTTTTTGAAGTGGATGTTCACAGTACAGTGCAACAGGTTCTTAGTCTGGCTTCAGTGTGTGTCTGAATTTCCAAAAGCAAGTCAGGGACATAATGTAAAACCACCTCAGTCAGGAAAAACATTTTGTCACTAACCTTTTTAAGAAATAATCACCACTTAAATAAATAAATAAATAAATAAATAAATAAATAAATAAATAAATAAATGAATGAATGAATGAATAAATAAATAAATAAACAAAATACCTCAAGGATCTGTGCTTGGACCTCTTCTCTTCTCATGGCGTCACTGGGATTCCGTTATTCAGAAACATTTTCTTATTGATATTATGCTACTGACACACAACTTATAATCATTACAATCTGATGGCAGCTGCTTGTACTTGCAGCAACTACAAATATGGTGAACGTGGGCGACGCAGTGGCGCAGTAGGTAGTGCAGCAACAATACTGAACTTCTATAAAGATGTGTTTGGACATCAACGTCTGAATGTATTATTATCCAAAGCACTGAGGAGATTTCTCTGCATGAAAGACTCGTGAACCTGCTGCTGCATCTCCAATAGGTAGGAAATTAAATATGAAAGAAATGTGGATGATAGACAGGGCTCATAACTAACCAACATGACGATCTGTTAACGAGAATGTACTATGTCCCAAAGCTTGCATACTCTTCTGTCACACACTCAAAAGTATATACTTTTCCTTAACAAAAAGAGTACATACTTTTATGGCATAGTATAAGGCCCAATCCCAAATCTATCCCTTCCCCTTACCCCTACCCCGCAATTTGGGCATTCACATCAAGGGGTAGGGGTGTTCCAATTCTCTTTAACTTGAAGGCGTAGGGCTAAGGGGAAGGGGTGAATACCTCTTCGAACGAAGATTTTTCAGGACCACACTTGAAACCAAGGGGTAAGAAAATTTCCCAGAATACACCAGCCACAATATCAGTATTGCTGAACCCGGAAGTAAGGAGATCCACAAATTAGTCATTTTTTTTTTGTCATTATTACGAATTTTTACAACAAACAAGCACGTGTTTTAATATATTCATAACCGCGTTCGTGTTTTACCATAATGCTATAAAAAAAATAAAAATAAATAAAAAACGCTAAATTTTGCAATCTATAATCCCTATTAATAACTCCTGTATAGCAGTTCCACAACATTCTGACACTCGATGACACTAGTATACCCTGTCAGAAAAGTCTAGTGGCTGGGAATGGGCTTTTTACAGTGTCTGCTTTAATGTTAATGTTGTTTTCACGTGTTTACATTTATGAATATGGCCACTGTGTAAATGCGCAGTACAGTTACAATCTTATTGCCACATTAGATCGTTATGACAAGATAAATTATGCCTTCAATGATTTCTTGCAAATAGACACCAAAAAAATACACACACAACTGGAATAACTACAGCAGTTGCGATTGTCTGATCTCATATGAAGTAAGAGATTGTGATGACATACGATGACGTGTGCAGGTGCTGTGGTGCTGTCCCAATTCTTAGGGGTAAACTTTAAAGCCCTTCCTCTTAACCCTCAGTTTTAAGGGCCAAGGGGAAGGGCAAGGGGTAGGGGTACAAAAATAGAATTGGGATTGGGCCTAAGGTTTTAAGCTGCATGACTACTTTTACACTGCAATAGAAGAGTTAATATTATGAAAATACAAAAAACTTTGGTTGGTTATTGGTGAAGAGTAGGGTAATTGTTTCTCTGTTGTGTTTCATAAGAAATATTTCTGTCAAGAGTTCCAAGTGTATTGTACAGTCAACTTTTGTATAGTAATGCTAGTCATAATTTTAACAGCAGGCATGCATCAAAAGGAAATTTTTTGTTCCCTGTTTCAAAAACTAATGCAAAGCAACAGACTGTAATTACAGAGGAATAAAAACGTTGAATAAATCAGACATCAGACATCACCTGCTTTGTAACAAGTAAAATGAGGTTAAAAAATCATTGAAGAAATATTTAATGGCACAATATTAAGTGGATTGTTGATCTGAAGGGTATGAATTTGGAGAATTTATGTTTTTTCATTGGTCTTTGTTGTTACATATTATGTAATTTTGTTTTGTATTTGCTGGACCCCAGGAAGAATAGCCACTAACTTGGTAGTGGCTAATGGGGATCCTGATAAATAAATAAACAACATCTGGTCAGAAGTGCCTCTTCCAAGGCCTTCACCACCTCCTGTCTGGCCTGATCACCCGTGCTCTGTTTCCTGTCCTCCTGGCAGTCTGTGGTTGCTGACTACTCCATCCACGACTCTCTAGCACTACCCCATTTATCGGTCTGCTCCATCCAGGATTCACCAGCACTACCCCATTCATCACGCCTTTAACTATTCTCCACCAAACCCTCTATTACACCATCACATTTCTCAATAAACACCCCCTTCACTCATTCTGCGTTTGGGTCCTCCTTCCTCTAACCTTGACAGCATGACAGTCATTACTTGTAGGGGTGTAAATAAAATGTCTGGTCACAACATCAATGACATTGATACTCCTAGCCAGAGATACAATATTTGTTTTAAAAAAAGAAATCTGCAATACAACTTATATTCCATTAGATTCTGTGGAATATTGATAGACATATTAAGATATTATGACATAAATTATAGGTATTTTACAGAACTAGGCATTTTTTTTGTCAACATAGCCCTTATTAGTATTACTGTGAGATCCGATATAGCTGGCACAGCACATCTATTAGAACAACCTAACAAATCAAACAACCTAAAAATCCAGAAAAATTCTGTCTTGTTAATAAATGAATCTGTTGAAGTGAACAGAGAAAGTACTTACTGAAAAATAATGTTCATCCACTGTTTCCTATACTGAGTTCAGAAGAAGAACCACCTGAAAATCTTCTAGCGGTCTGTTCCATTAGAGTGTAATAACTTACTGCATCTCTACATTATTTTCTAGCAGCTCAGCAGCAGATAAGGAGACTCCCTGGAGAGCTGATCAACTTCCTTGAAAGAAACATCTCACACTGCCTGGGAAGGGCAGCGAACAGTGTTCTTCTCACCCAGGACATCAACTGTTTGAACTGCTGCCCTCCGGTAAATGTCTTAGATCCATCAAAGTACAGACAAATATTCAAGAACAGCTTTTATCCCATAGGCCCATATGAGAACTGAACACTGGAATACACTCATACGTAAAACTAAGAAATTTACAAACCTGCAGATCAGGCCTGTGCACAGACTCTTAAAGGGGCAGTTGCTCAACGTGATCGCAAAGTGATCGTGGGGTGGTGTGTGTGTGTGTTTTTTTTTTGTTTTTTTTTTGGGGGGGGGGGGGGGGTTGCGATCGCAAAGTGAAGGAAAGGGGGGGGGGTGGACGGACGGTTGCATTTGCAAAGTAAAGAGCGGGGGGGAGGGAGATGGTGAGATGAACGGAAGGTTGTGATCACAAAGTGAAGAAGGTGGGGTTGGGGGGGTTGGGTTGGGGTCGCGGTGGCGATTGAGCAAGAGGGGCACCTCAGTCAGTGAGGGTAAAGGGGCAGTGGCTCTAGTCACCGGGCCACTCCCCTGTGCGCTGCCCTGCTGCAGATTGTGCTGTCTTATATAACATTTTACCCTATAATACCACATATTTAACATCTAAATGGAGATGTGCCTATTACACATACAGCAACACTTTTTATTATAGAGTGACAATTGCATTTTCTATTCACAATCACCACTTCATAGTGGGTTATATCATATCTCATATATCATATATCTGTACTATTCTTGTTCAATAGTTGTTGACACACATGACTTCAATAGGAGCCAGTAAAGCTTATATCAATGCACTGATTTGTTAACTGCAGTTTTTCAATATCATTATTGACTTCTTTACAGAAATTTTCAATTTTGCACTATTTATGCACAATACAAACTAAAATAAAAACACTAATAAAACAAGTAGTGATTTCCAAATTTACTTTTACTTCTATTTCATTGCAGACAATACAAACAAAAAATAATTAGTGTTGTGTCTGGTCAACTTAATTTCATTTGTAAATATACAGTTGAAGTCAGAATTATTAGCCCCTCTTTGATTTATTTTATTTATTTTTTAAATTTCCCAAATGATGTTTAACAGAGCAAGGAATTTTTTCTTCTGGAGAAAGTCTTATTTTTTATTTCGGCTAGAATAAAAGCAGTTTTTAATTTTATTAAAATCCACTTTTTAGGTTATAATTATTAGCCCCTTTAAGCTATATATTTTTTCGATAGTCTACAGAACAAACCATCATTATACAATAAATTGCATAATTACCCTAACCTGCCTAGTTAACCTAATTAACCTAGTTAAATATTTAAATGTCACTTTAAGCTGTATAGAAGTGTCTTGAAAAATATCTAGTAAAATATTACTGCATCAAGTATTGGCATTCATCTACTGTATAAGCGATATCACCACATGGGTTCAGGACTACTTTGGCAAACCTTTGTATTGTTGTAATGATAGTAGCGTACTGACTCCTTCAGACCTTGAGCCCATGAGATTCTCGCACAATAGATGAAAACGTATATTTTGTCCTGCTCCCACTCACTAAGCTCTGCAATTAAAGGTCAGATTTTTCAGTCCTGTTTTTTCTGCTTTACTATTAATACTATAGATTAAAGTCTCTGGACATGAACTAAGCTGCAACATATTCACTGCAAAGTTCTTTTTAAGCGTTCATTAAGGGGTATAAAGAAGTTCAAAATATAGTTTACTGCTAGCGAACATCATTCATGCTGCTAAAAGTTGAATATGTATATATGTACTGTACATGCTGTGTGTGTTGTAGATTACAGTTGTAGAAAAAAGCAGCTAAGAAAGGATATGATAACAGTAATGCACACTGAAAAAAAATATTAAAAGACGATTCCTTGGATTTACTCTTTTTTAAAGTTAAGTGGTTGTAAATAATTAATTTGGGAACATTAAAGTTGAAAATTAATAAATTTAACTTGTCTGCTTAAATTCAACACAAATTGTTTGCAACAAATTTGCAGACATCATTTTTTTCAGTGTAGATGTTTGCATGTGAAGAGTTCAGATGCAAAAGCTGCTAAACGCCACTTCCGCCAAAAATGAGGTAATGGCATTGAGCGAATGCTTTAGGCACATACTACATATTTAACAAATAATTTTGCTTCAAATCATCTAAATTGCAGCGTCAGCACATTCAAAAATAACAGTTCTAAACGCCTCTAAACTCCACTTGCCTTTGACAGCAAAAGCTGCTATGTCCCGAGAACCAATCAGAAAAAATCGAATCATGTTTTCAATGTAGCAGCGCGCTGATGAGCCGGCTTTTATGAGGAGACTGTTTTACTTCACTTTCGATTTTATAAGATAGAGTTTGATGAACTGGATAAGCCTGTCTGACTGTCACTGAATATCAAAAAAAAATGTCCTTACATCAAAAGTCTGTGCATTATAAGAAAAAGAAAACACACTGTACACTGAAAAAAATTATTCAAACATGATTCCTTGGATTTACTCAATTTTTTACGTTAAGTGGTTGTAAACAATTTATTTGGGCTGAATTTAAACAAACAAATTAAGTTGAACATTATAAAATTTTATTTTTTGTTTAAATTCAACACAAATAAATTGTTTGCAACAGTTTTGCATGCAACACTTTTTTCAGTGTACAGTCAGAAGTGTAACATTCATTCATAACGTGCTTTCATGCAGCGACGCTACTTTGAATGGGTCTGATTTTCTATACATTAAACGGCAACATTGTTTTAAGAAAGACGAAGTTAAAATACCGTTCTTTTATCCTGCATGGATGCTGTGAGGATAAACAAGAGATGAAAAAGAGAATGAAGGAGAATGAATTAATGAATGACAGCTTTCTAAAAGTGTCTGAGAGGCATCCCCTTCTTGCCCAGTAGGCCTACCTTGTGTTTTTTTGCTAATTTAAGCTATTTTAAAAAGATAAATAAAATGTATAAAACTACACATTATTTGTAATACTACATATTACCTATAAGGTCTGATAAGCTTTTTATATTAATGGACAATGCACATATATTGATGTTTCACAATGTTTTTACACTACATTATTTGAATCTAACAGGCTCAGTTTACAATGATTACATTTCTCTACTTGCATTAAAATCTAAATCCCAAATATCAGAAATGACAACAAATTGTTAAGATTTGATTAATGTCAGTTTTAATTTTATTTATTAATGCACTTACTTGACAGATTACATTCAATTGTTTTCCTTCTGCTTTGTCTATTTTTTATGTTTGGTAAAATAATTAGCATCTTTACTGATTTTTCAACTAATTACACTGTCTTGTCCCAATAAGTGGATTTAGAGGTTTTTGCAAAAAAAGCACAAGTGGATTTATCCGGTTTTGACGCAAAAGAAAATCAACCTTGTTAAAAACCAAATAATTGTCCAAAGTGACATTTTTGAAAAAAAATAATAATTTATTTACTAGCTAATAACCTTATCATTACCTATAAAATGAAACTTCAGAATCTAATTGTAGCAGCCTGACAGAAAATGCTCATTTACAAAAAAAGAGATCTGATGTATTTAGAGGGTTTTTCATCTGAACTCTTCATGTGCTCTACAATCTGGCACTCCAGTGAAGTCATATCATAATTGTAGTACTATATATAGTAGCTTGCTTTAAACAAAACAGCTTTACAGTGTTGAACATGAAAAAAGAAATGTGTCAATGCTGTTTTCAGATAGAATGACACCTACAGTATACTATTAAGCAGCTCTTCAGCTCTTGTTTTACCTTCCTAAGCAGTCAAAGAAATTGGATCCTTAGAACGCTCTAACCAATCATGTATTGGAATTACTCTATCTTTAAGTGTTGCACGTGGCTGTCCTTTTTTAAAATTGTGTTTGGATATAACTTCGTTTTTTGACCACACTTTGTTATTATTGTTTATTTATTTGTTTGCTGGAAATTAGACCTGAATTTAGAAATAGTTTTGACACAAATCTTTGTGCTTAACAAAAGAAATGAAATATGTAGGCTAGGATAAATATGGAGGAGGCTCATTTTTTATTCTCACGCAGATGGTCTGTTTAACTATTTTTTCACCAGTGAAGTTTTTCCACTTACAAAGTCCACCATGTAAAGAGCAAATGCGCCATGGCATGACACAACTGACTCTTAAAGGGAATGGGAGATGAGATTCTGATTGGTTTAATGCACGTTATGCTCAAAACACACCCATCATTTATTACGACAATAAACACTACCCTATTACATCATGCACCAGGGCACAGAGCGTATTTTTCCATACTTAAAACAGCAAAAGTGAATTTGGACATGCCCTTAATGCTTTTGCGCTTTAGACTTTGCACCTAAATCGTTGAAATAGAGCCTTAAGAGTGGAGACCACAAAATACAATTAAGCTTTGTTTGGTTGCATGTGTTTGTCCCGTCTAATTTTTACAATTTTTATTATATATTTTATTATTATTTTATGGTACAAAATAATTGGCTTTTGTGGAAAATATCACCTATACTCAATTGCAAAGAGATTCTCCAAATAGTCCTTGGAATAGATATACCTGACCCCAAAATAGATACATTAATTTACTTTTTGACACAATGAGACAAAATGAATTATTATTTTTTTGCACTGTGAAATATCTATTGCCAAATTTAAAATCTATCTATCTATTGCCAATAACATGCCATTAGATAAAGTATTAGACAGGCTTAAAGAAGTTTAACTTACTAGTATTTACTCATTCTCAAGCAGTACCAAACAACTGTAACTTTTTTCTTCTATTGAACACTAAAGATATTTTGAAGAAAGGTGAAAACCTGTAATCATTGACTTCCATAGGAAAAGCTTATTCTACAGACGTCAATGGTTACATTTTTCTTCAACATATACTGTAGTCATGGATTGGAACAATCTTGGAACAAGTGAAGGGTAAGAAAATAATGATCAAATTTTCAGTTTTGGGTGAATTATCCCTTTAAGGCTTGTTCGCATATGATAACTCTACATCACAACTATAGTAGCATAGAGGAACAATTTTTTTGATCAAAGCTTTACAAGAACCTTCAGACTAAAAACTGGACAAAAGGTTGATTACTTGTTGGCGAAAATTGAATGCACTGGATCATTATGTCGTGTGGCGGGAAGTGGTCATTGACACACTGCCATTACTGTTGAAAATATCACCACTTTCGAAGACATGGTATCTGGCAATTAATTTATCCGATATTTATTATTTCTGTGTGTGTTAAATTAGTTTACAAGTAATCAAATTTAAGTTTTCTGTCAATATTTGGGTTATCATTGTTTAACAAGGTAATGCAGTGATATAAATCAGGTGAAGTGGAAGACGTATACATATCATATAATTTCCAATCTAGTTACAAAATATAATTAAAGTTGGAAAGAGTTTTGACGAAATTCTGACAGAATTAATTTTGCTTGGATTTTTTTTTTTTTTTTTTTTGGAGAAATGGTGTATGTATAATTTTCATTTGCATTTATATGACAGTGAAAGTGGATATTTTTTCAATATTTCCAAATCTTTTATTTACGTGAAATCCAAATATGAACTTGTATGTAATATGTGTGATTTGCATATATTTCATATATAACCACCTTAGGGAACTACATGCACTGGTGAACACCGGTGAATCCACGGTCATGTTCCAGTCAACCATTTTAGGTTTAATTATATATATCCATTATATTTTAATGATATTTCTAATTTAAGAAGCTATGTAACTAATTGCTTTATTTTGAAGTAGAAAAGAACCTCTATGCCTCTCTGCAAGCTATTTTCTGTTAATATGCTAGTGTTTTCCTGAGCATTCAGTCAGGCTTTTGCTATCCTCCACCTTCTCAAAAGCACTTCAACAGAAGAACACCTCATCTCATAGGGTTCATCAGAAGAGATATCGTTTACTCACTCAAATATGTTCTCTCCAGCAAAAGCCATTGAGAGTCAGCAAAAGTCATGAGAGGTAAGTAGAGTTAATGGAGGAAGCATTTTGTGAGATAAGGTGATTGCACATTGAGGAGGATTTAAGGATTAGCGTGCAGGTTTGGAACAAATCTACCTATTGCGTTAGGTTAAAACCCTTTCATATACTGTTCAGTGTCTACTGCAAAGTTGATGCAATCCCAACAGCAACATTAGAATCTACCTACATGCATGTTAAAGTGGAAAATATGTGATGAAACAGAATGAACTGACACACAGGGATAAACAGTTTGACTTGGAGTGGTATGTGTAGCAAGCTGTCAGGCGAAATAGTGCTGATTGAAGGGCCTGACGGATTCGTACCAGATAAGTCAGTGGCTGTGCTAACCATGTCCTGCAGTGCAAGGCAATCAGACTGGGTGAGTCTTGATTTAAATAGACATTGAATGAAAGTTGTGAGGTTGCAGAGCTTGGGGATTTATATATATAATAACAAGATTTATATATATAAACAAGAATAGAGATCTTTCCGGTTTCGAAACTTTGTGGAAGTAGAGATTGCCAGAAAAGGGCAAATGCTCAGTTGTTTAACAGACTTTGCTAAATAGAAATAAGAGGTGTTGGGGAAAATAATGAGTGTGGTATTATATCCTATTTAGTATAGGTATGCTGACAGTACAATCCGATATGCCTGGGATTTTACAATAGCGAAGCTACTATATTAAGACATGTGCTAGCAAACTTCACTCCCCTGGCCACAAGAAAATTACTAGTGTATTCTTTAGCATCCTTAGCATGTCATGAGTAAGCCAATACTGACTTTTAGCCCATCGAGTCTACTTACTGTATTTACTTATGTAAATTTACAGTGTTAACAATTTCTGTAAATTACACAGTATTTAACTGTAAAATGAACTGTATTTTACTGTAGAACAGTTAGTTGCATTGTGGGAAATATCCCCCTGACGCCATTAAAATAATATTTTTTAAATAGCTGTAAATGGAAATACAGTATTCATACTGTCATAAGATTTACAGTAAGTTACTGGCGAACTGCTATCAGTAAGTTACTGTAAATTCTACAGAAAAATATTTACAGTGTATATTTATTCAGTTTTTAAATTAATTTCAGTAATATTACTGACTTATATGAAAATGTTTATTTGTTTTATTACAATACAGTTTGTGAAGTAATATTTTCTGTCTCTTGGTAAATATACAGTTGAAACCAGAAGTTTACATACACTGTATAAAAAGGCACATAACCATTTAAAAAAAAAAGTCAGATGTTAATTTGACTAAACTTTTTCTCTTTTAGGTAAATTAGGATTATCAAATTCATTTCTGTTATGCTTAATAGCAGAATAATGAGTGATATATTTTTTTGAGAAATTGTTATAACTTTTCTTGAAAGTCAAAAGTTTACATAAGATTATTATGCCTCTGAAAAAGCTCAGATGATGGCGTCAAGGTTTTGGAAGTTTCTGATTGACTAATTGACAACATTTGAGTTAATTGGAGACACAACTGTAGAATAATATTTAAGGAAAACAGGAGGGACTGGCCCACTTCACAGCATAGATGGCATCATGAAGAAAGAACATTATGGAGAAATACTGAAGCTCTTCAGACATCAGCCAGGAAATTAAATCATTGCCACAAATGGGTCTTTCAAACAGTCCATGACCCTAAGCATACTGCCAAATTAGTAAAAATGTGCTTTAAGAACAACAGAGTGAATGTTTTGGATTGGCCATCACAAAGCCCTGATCGCAATGCTATAGAAAATTTGTGGGCAGAGTTAAAAAAAAGCTTGTGCTAGCAAGACAGCTAACAAATCTGACTCAGTTACACCGATTCTGTCAGGAGGAATAGGCCAAAATTCCTTCAATCTATTGTGAGAAGCTTGTGGAAGGATACCTAAACCAATTGACCAAAGTTATACAGTTTAAAAGCAAAGTTAAAAAAAAAAACAAGGAAATGTATGTAAACTTTTGACTGTCTAGAAATTACAAAACAATTCTCTAAAAGAATTATCTACTTATTCTGGCATTTAGCAAAAGTAAATCATTTAGGTAATCCTAACGGACCTAAAAAAGTAAACGTTTAGTATGATTTAACATCAGACATTTTTAAAAAAATTGTTATGTTCCTTTTTGTAGAGTGTATGTAAACTTCTGGTTTCAACTGTATTACTGTTTACGAGTGACTTTGTTTACCAAATATGTAGATCCAATTAGATTTGCATTGTAAACATTAAATAAAAGTTAAAAAGGTATTTTTTTATTTCATATATTAAGTGTTTTGTCATGATACTCCCAAAATCATTCTGCATAAATCTGCATATTTGTTTTACAAAAATCTCCACAGAAATAGTAAAAATTGTCTGCAGATTCTGTCTGGCCCTAGTCATGAGCCATACTAGCAAACAACAGTTGAGGCTGTATGTTAGTTTCTTTGCACATCATCCTTCCACACTGAAAGTTTTTTCATATAGTCCATTCGATAGTTTGCAATCACCCACATGAAAAACATACTATAGTAATTTACAGGTAATATTATAGTAAAGTACTTAAAGCAATGTTGTGGTAATTCTATAGTTGCTAAAGTAGCCTATCAACTACTGTAATATAAACAACTTAAGCCCTGTTTAGATCACACAAATTTGTCATAATTTCCTTGACATAGGGTGTCGTAAATAAAAAAATGTCGTTGTGACACAAGATTCAATCGTTTCTTCTCGTGTAATGTAGCATTGTTCGCAACAAACGATACCATGCCTGTGACACATCGCAGTTTTTTTTACATTCTTTTCTCATTCTTCACAACGAGTTCCGTCATGTGGGTGATACTGTGCAATAGGAGCACATAATTTCTCTGTTATATCAGTGGGTGCTGCCGTTAATGCGCCGGTCAGGTAATCAAAAAATAGGCTGCATATTTACTTATGGGTGGGTCATGGGTGGATAACATTGGTTGTGCAAACTTTAACTACCTTTTTTAAAATATTAAGGTGTTTTAAGCAATTTCATCTGACAGACTGGCACAAATATGCAGACATCTTTATTCTCACAACAAGTTTCTGAGTTCTCTCATCCAACAGAGTTTTTTCTTTCGATGTAATCTGAGAACATGTTCAGTGTTGCGAATGCATTGCAAAAGCATTTCCTGCTTATTTAAATTTGTCATTAATAGTGAAAAAAAGTTAAATTTAGGCTTCTCTGAAACTGTGAATATTTCACTTTAATTTTATTTAGGCTAGATTATTATTTTATTTAACAAACGAACTTAATCTTACAGCAATTCGTGTTTTGGTGCATATGGACTTGTAAAGCATCAACTCAAATGTTATTCGTTATTCTTGTTTATAGATAACTGACCAACAAAAGATATATTCAAATTAAGTTAAAAATTATAGCAAACAACATTTTTTTCAAAAAGATGTTTTTTCCAAAAAAAATATACGAATTTTATTTTTGTTTGTGCCCCTCCAACTCAACTATACGGGTGGATGATTTGTTTCGCTCTGAGGAAAATAAGGATTTAATGAATGCCTCACTGAGACTTTATCACAAATATATTTTATACATTTGGTAATTCTTTAATATGTCATTATTTTAAAGATAAATTTTTGAGCATCTGATTTTTCCTAGCTGCTGCTAATGTGCTTTCATTTTCTCCATCTCACTCGCAGCAAGTTTAGGCTAGGAAGTGTTTAATAAGCAACCCATGGCAGGAAAATATACATTTATATTTCAAAGAAAATATCTTAATATTAAAAAGAAATCATAAGTTTGATCCTATCCATGTTGTAACGAATGACCTTAAATAATGTAGTTATTAGTTGTCATCAGTGTTCATTGACAAGTCAAGATTTTATCAAAAAATAAAAAATAAAAAAAAATTTGCATAAAATGACATTGACTTTCGTAACCGACAAAAAAAAATCATGTGAATTTGGGGCTTTACCCAATGCTATACTATTTTTCTAAAATTATAGGGTAAATTATACTACAATACACCATAATTCATTGTAGTAAAACTAAAGTATATTACAGTATTTTAGACTTTACTATAGCATGGTTCAAACCACTATAGAGTAACTAGTATAAATTACTGTAGTATTCTTCATGTGGGCAGGCACTGTTTGTCACTTTTTTATTTTGCCAACATGTTTTCACTGTAAATATGGACACCCCTTGAATACGGCGATCAGTCAAAAGATATCCTTATTGAATAATCCTTAGACATAGAATAAACCTTTTTATTCTTTAATTTCTTCTATTAATTATTGCTAGAATTACTCTAAAACAAAGATAAACCTGACCATATCCAAATCTCCAACATGTCTCTGATCCTATGCCTTAAAGTAGAAGTGAAGCAGTCAGAGTTTACATTATTTTGTACACTGGTTTCCACTTTAATGAAAATATATTAAACAAACTCCATTAATGTAATTATTTAGAAGAAAACGACATGTTTTACGACAGCTTTTAGACCTAGGGCGCCGCCGTCTTGGAATGTTGCAGTGTCTGATGTCACGAGGTTGGTTCCGTTCCCTCAGCTAAACAGATACAGTGGAAGTAATGGACTAAAAACTGAGACTGCAAAGCCTAATTTAACCCAGTGCATGAAGTTGTGGATTTGGAGCTGGTGCAAATACAAGCATCAGATGTGTGTCTAATATAAAATATAAATATTTATTCCATTTTTCTTTTTTTTCCCCTTTTATTTAACGACCATAGGTCTAAAAGCTATAGTAAAACATGTCGTTTTCTTCTAAATGGTTACATTAATAGAGTTTGTTTAATATATTATTATTAAAGTGGACACCAATGTACAAAATAATGTAAACTTGACTGACTGCTTCACTTCCACTTTAAAGCTGACGAGTGTGGTCCAGGACCATCAAGACTGCATGGCATGTCAACAAACATGCCCTACTTTGTGAAATCACTGCAAAAGTAAAGTATCAACATCAGCCATAATCTTTCAGTGTATTAACCAATGTTCCTAGCAGTCAAATTTTTGGGAATTGTTTTGTGTTTTCTAGCACTTTACATTGCCTTGCCTCACAACACACTCTGCAGTTAAGATCGACTTGGAACTTGCTCTCATTAGGTACATTGGTGGGAGGCCTATTCCTGCAGGATACAATATTAATGCTTGCAGTAAAGAACAAAGGTATGAATGGAGTTCAGCAGAGAAGTAGTTGGAGGGAGACAACTCATCTGAATATCTCAGTGGGCACACTTCATCAAGGCCTGCATACACTGCATATACCACATGTGGTGGTTGTTGGGAACGCTAAAGATATACTTGTTAATTTATGAGGAAAAATAGCTTATGTAAGGAATGTAAATACATTGTAGACAGTGGTGCCTCTTACAACTTTGTGCATTATTCCGAAAAAAAGGGAAAAGTTTCAACTTTGTAAGAATAACTGGCAGGATCATACCAACTAAATCAAATCTATACTGGTAGGCTTGAGAATTGGTACTGAAGGGATGTATAAGACTGTATCTATTTCTTTTAATCACACATGCAGACATGATGATCTAATAATCTAATTTAACCCTTTGGGGTCTGAGGTGATTTTGGGGCCCCTAAAAGGGTTTGACATGCCCTGACATTTGTCCTTATTTCAGCTACTTATTACATAGTACAGGCCAGCATGTTTTTTTTTTTTTTTTTGTATTCAGCATAAACAGTGCTACAATAATATGTGAGAAATATTGATGTACATGCTTGCGTGTTTTTTTTTTTGTATTATTATTATTATTATTTGTGTTTAGTAGGTTTTGGAGAAAAAAAACTTACGGAAATAAGGTCCAAAAACCACACTGAATGGGCCTGAATAAGACTTTTGAGTAACCACTCTAGGCTGGAATATTTACTTCACAATTGTGTGAAAGTTATTCTGTTCTCTCATTCAAAGAAAACATTACAATGATTTACATTTTGTAAAGTCTATTTTGGGTCAGCTCAGCTGTATGCGTGGAAGTGACAAAGGTCGTAAATAATTCACACTTGGAGAGACAAAAGACACTCCCCCACTTGCTAATGTTCACCCATCAAGGGCATTGTAAAGCAATATCCAGCTGCAAAATCTAGCTCAAACTAAATGCTTGTTGTACTACTTGCTGTATTATGTCCATGTAAACACTATGGGTAAACAATGTATGTGCAGTTATACAGCATGCACAAAAAATAGATATTTAAAAAGTTATAAAACGTATTTGCAAAACTGTTATAATTAAAACTATTTTGTGTGCATTAATCCAGTGTTTAAAATAATTTGATGACAATGTATTATGTTGAATACAAATAAAAGTGGACCCTTTACAGATTCAAGTGATGTATTGCTCTTATCTGCACGATAAAAACTGAAAGTGTAATAGAAGTAATTTTCTGCGTTATCAGGAAAAGATGCCTCAAACCGCGTATAGGCGTTTGCAGACCCCAGAAGGTTAAAACTATTTCTCTGACACATTTTTAAAGAAGCCCTAGGTCTTTCAACATTGCATGTACACACAGAAATTTTTTTAATAACAACCATTTGAAATGGTCATCATGGAGCTACAGTTGGGGATATTTTTTGCCTCAAGGGATTCCTTGTGCACTAAGTACCTGGTATTTTGACTACATCATTTATTTGGAGCCCCACAGCTGAAGCAAAGCAGTATGGTTGCTTTTTAAGAATAACTTAATATCAGTCATTTGAGGTCATTTACAAGCTTTGAATAATAGGAAAGTTCAAAAATTACAATTATCTAATCTTTTACTCTCCCTCATGTGGTTTTAAACCCTTATGGGGGTTTTTTTGTTCTGTTACTGTATAGATACACTCATCGGCCACTTTATTAGGTACACCTGTCCAACTGCTCCTCAATGCAAAATTCTAATCAGCCAATCACATGGCAGCAACTCAATGCATTTAGGCAGGTAGGCATGGTCAAAAAAGACGATCTGCTGCAGTTCAAACTGAGCATAAAAATGGGCAGGAAAGGTGATTTAAGTGACTTTGAACATGGAATGGTTGTTGGTGCTAGACAAGCTGGTCTGAGTATTTCAGAAACGGCTAATCTACTAGGATGCTCACGCACAACCATCTCTAGGATTTACAGAGAATGGTCCAAAAAAGATAAAATATCCAGTGAGCAGCCGTTCTGTGGGTGCAAATGCCTTGTTGATGATAGAGGTCAGAGGAGAATAGCCAGACTGATTTGAGCTGATATAAAGTTACAACCGAGGTATGCAGAAGAGCATTTCTAAATGCACAACACGTCCAACCTTGAGGCGGATGGGCTACAGCAGCAGAAGACCACACTGGAGGCCACTCCTGTCAGCTAAGAACACGAAACTGAAGCTACAATTCGCACAGGCTCAAAAAAACGGCAGCAACTGTGTGATGTTATCAATATGGACCAAAATCTCTGAGGAATATTTCCAGTACCTTGTTGAATTTATGCCAAAAAGGATTAAGGCAGTTCTGAAGGCAAAATGGGGTCCAACCCGGTACTACTAAACTGTACCTAATAAAGTGGCTGGTTAGTGTAATTTGTTAGAAACAAACTTTGGAAGTCAAGGGGTCCCAAATATCTACTTTTGTGTTCAACAGAAGAAAGAAACTCAAACAGGTTTTGAACAAGTGAAGGGTTTGAGCAAATAATGTAATGTAGTGTAATTTTTTTTGGTGAACTATCTCTTTAAGAAGGAGGTGAGATGTTTTTTTTGCTTAGCCAATCTATTATTGGGAAAGCATATGAAAAGGCATATCAAGGGAGGTTACTGTTTGACCTTTTTGAGCAGCAGGGATGGGTTGAGCAGAATAAGTCTGTGGTTTAGGTAGGCGGGAATGTTTAGGCTGCAGGGAGGCATGAGACCTGGGACAACTGCTCTCTATGTTTCTGAGAAACAGAGACTGTCTGTCCTCTTGATTTTGTCGGTTACATTTTGTTTCTACAGTGGTGGTGTGCATGGTAGTCTGTTGGGCTGGGTTAATGTAATGTAGTCCGGGAGCTGATGAAGGTTGATGTCTTGTTCTGGGTGGACCTGTGGCTCTCAACCTACCCAGGGCACCGGTGAACACACTGACCCGCTGTACTTCCTGGGGCTTGATGAGTGTCGAAGCTCTCTTAATATAGCTTGGTGGCTGCGGGCTTGAAAAACTGCTTCTTTTAAAAGCAAGTTTTTGTGTACCGTTTTCTAGCTTACAGCAAAAGCTGGCAGAAGCTGGTGGGCTTGCTGGCTCATTGATTTTGAGCCGGCTGCTTGTGAGGCCGAGCTCAGCAGGTTCAGAGCTCTGAAAAGTTCTGTAAGAGGAGGCAGCAGTGCTATCAGCAGATATAATTACCGTTGGTGCTATACAGTTCGGGGTAGACGCAGCAGCGATGGGATTTTGTAGGTCTGAAGAGCTGGGCTGGGGTGTTAGTGGGTGGTGACCAGGGTTGGCATCCAAACTGTTACAAGTGGCATCTTCACAGGTTGGACTTGACAGTCCATCATGGTCATGGAGCTTGTTGGACATGAATCTGGGAGTCTGTAGTATCTGAAGCTGTTGGGAAAAAAAGGAGAGAAAAAGACAACTGTTAAATGTTTACTTGTGTTAAATTTAGAACTTTCATATTAGGTTTCTTAAATTGTGTGACTTATTTCATTACCATAATAATAATAATAATAATAATAAAAAATGAAAAAGAATCGGTATGTAAGACACTAGATATTGATCTGTTTTGCACAATAATTAAAATTAAAATTGGACAACATGACTGATTAATCAGAAGAAAACAGTTCTCACTGAGATTAACTACCTTGGAAAATAAAAATAAACCTGCAAATATGTTGTAGTTATTATTAATGACACTTTTTATCTTACTGTTAAATAAAAAACATAGATGATTTACAAGAGGAAGAAAAAATAAGAGAAGAAAAAAAATCAAATTAACTCATCTCTTGTCTTTATAAATTACATTTTAAACAGCTTTGCAAGTACAAAAATAAGGTTCTTGGTTCTTTGCCACAGTCGCCCCAGGCTTTCTCACTAGGAGATTTACACATTATGTGGAGCAATTTTAGCAGCTACTTTATTCAACTTTTTAGAAGTGGGTAATAATCATCAACTTCATCGTAATCTTTAGCAAAACATGAGTAATTTTCAACCACAACAAGAATATGCATCACAATAAATTGTTTTGAGAGAAATTAGTAACCACTACCAAGTCATTGCATTTGGGAACAGAGATGAGGTTTTCAAGGTGAATGCGTCTCTAGGTGTCAAACAACTAAAATAAGGTCAAGAATCTCATGTGAGATCTGAGTTTCAGTGGTTATGTCAAAGCAGTAATTAAATCAGCATACTATCATCTCAAAACATTGCAAGAATTAGAGCCTTTGTTTCCAGTAAAGAAACTTGTTCAGCAGCAGGGTGGATCACTGTAATGGACTCCTCACCGGCCTTTACAAAAAGACAGTCAGTCAGTTGCAGCTCATCCAGAACGCTGCTGCCAGGATTCTGACCAGAACTTTGAATTGCCACTGTGTATGAAATGTACTATATAAATAAACTTGTCTTGCGCTATACAGAGATGTTACTAACTGAAATTAAAGTCCAATCCATTTTTCACTGAGGAGTTTTGCTTAAATCACTTGTAATTAAATTAGAAAATATTAAACGTACAAAAGAACTTAATAAACATCATGTCATATTTCGACTTATTATTATATTCACAAAGACAACAAACCACATTTTTATTAATATTACTTGAGAATCAGCAACTCTTACCTACAACAAAAATGACTTGCAATTAAACCTCCTAACTGGATTCCCACTGCCAGTTCACCCTATTATATTTTGGCACCCTGGGTTACCTTGACGGAAAACACAGCGTATTTCAGTTATGAAGTGTGCCTCAATCTATGTGGTCGTGGCTGAAAATGTGAGCGCCAGAGGACAGTAGCCGAAATGTGAAATTATTCACATATTTAGAGTGTTAAAAATCCAGACAAGGTGGTTTTAATGATACAAATATTATAAAAATTAGCTGAGCAGCTTACGATGTAATAGCCCATTTACACAGGCATCAGTGGCGTTTCTCGCTACAAAAGTTGGGACTTTCTCAACTTTTCAAGCGCCAATGAAAGCGTCAGCCAATCAGATCACTGTATGCAAATACACAAGCTCAAACAGTGGCCGATTGCTGACTAATTTCATTGACTGACACTGCTTTGACGATTACATCAGCCCCAACTTTAAACACACCCTCTGTCAAGCGGTGACGCTGAAGCCCTGGGTGCCGTCAAGCGTTGCCGAAATGAACTGTGGATCCCTCAGTGCTGCTGTCAATCCCACATATTGCACATTAAAGGCAATGGGTTTCCATGCAATTATCTAGTTAATTATTGTGTTAAGAGTGTAAAAGAATCAAGATTATAGACGCTATCAATATCACATAATAAAACAATCCAAATAGGCTGAAAGAAGTAGGAAAAAGGGTACATAAACAAATTTCTCACTGCTAAATTGAGGATCATAACAATGCACATCATTGGTGGAGTAGCAAACATCGAAGTAACTTTATCCATGTGATACAAGGCATTGGTGGTGTGCAAGGTTGTGAGGTGCTGGAGTACAATACTATTGTTAGCAGAGTCTTTGATGTCTGCTCTGCTGATTGATTGGCACAAAGCTGAATTTGAAAAATTCTAAGAAAACAATTTTGTGTTTAATAGATTTCTAATAGGCATCTAAATGTAAAAAGCTCAAACAAGGCTAAACTTGGGCTGTTAGTGAAAATCTAATAGACATCTAAGAATAGCCCAAAACTAGACTAGACATCAAATAGACAGAACAGACAGACTTTATATGTGTAGTCATTCATTTCTGTTTATTTGATGACTAGTCTAGTTTTGGCATATTCTTAGACATCTATTAGATTTTCACTGGCAGCCCAAATTTAGCCTTGTTTTAGCCAAGCGGACGACGTTTAGATGTCTATTAGACATCTTTTAAAAACTGGGTACAATCACATGGAACTCTCTCTCTTTCAGATCAACCTGTAGCTGTACTCACAGGGGAATTATTCACCTCTGTAACCTGTGTGACAGTTGTTTTCAGAACCAAGGACAGTACTCTCATGTGCATGACAGAAATAAGGTTTCAAAAGATTTATGTGACAAAGTTTGGTAGATATCCTCCTATCGGGCATGTAAACAATGGGTCCCATTCACTAACTCCGTACAGGTGGAAAATTTTAGAAAGAAAGTTGAATCATGACTTATTAATGAGAACACAAATATTGTGTGTTTGCATGCTTAGTGAATGATACCCAAAATCATTTTGATCTGACACCTGTTTAACAATACTGGATGGTCCAGTAAATCTCACAAAAAAAAAAAAAAGATAACTGGTAAACTGGCAAAACCTACTGAAAAACCTTGTGCACTGCCAACATCAGCCATCAACCTCTTCCCAATTCTTATTTTATTGTAGTATATTCTCAATGACATAGTTCAACCAATAAAAAAATACTCACTATGTACTCACCCTAAAGTGGTTCCAAACTTTTGAGTTTCTTTGTTCTGTTGAACAAAGAAATTTATTTTGAAGAAAGCTGAAAACCTGTAACATGGACACCCATGGTTGGAAAAACAAATACTAAAAAAAGTCAATGGTTACAGGTTTCAAGCTTTCTATAACATCTCCTTTTGTGTTCAACAGAATAGTGAGTAAATGATGTCAGAATTTTCAATTTTGGGTGAACTATCTTTAACATTCGAAGAAAATATTGAAGAGCTCTCTAGGTCTGAGGATGTCATTCACAACAGATATGGTGTTTCACATGCAGCGGTCTAAATAACTGAGCAAACATGCCAGAGACTGAAGTAAACTACAACCACAAATCAGAAAAAAGTTGGGACAGTAGGGAAAACGCAAATGAAAAATAAAAAAAGTAGTGCTTTCTAAATTTACTTTCATTTGTATTTCATTGCAGGCAATACAAGTAACATTATGTAATGTGTTCCTCATGGTTTTTATTGTTTTTTTTTCTAAATAAACACATATTCCAAGTTTTGTTCTTGCAACACATTAAAAAAGGTTGGAACGGTAAAGCATTTACCACTTCGTAATGTTGCCATTCCTTTTTACAACATTTAAAAGATGTCTAGAGACTGAAGACACCAAGTGATGAAGTGTTGTAGGGGGAAATTTGTCCCTTTCTTCCTGTAAACAAGTCTTAAGGTGGCCAGCAGTATGGGGTATTCGTTGTCACATTTTGCACTTCAAAATGCATCAAATATTCTTTATTGAGATCGGTCGGGACTGCAGGCAGGCCAGTTGAGTACCTGTATCCTCTTCCTCCACAGCCAGGACTTTGTAATGTGTGCAGAATGTGGTTTTGCATTGTCTTGTTGAAATATGCATGGACGTCCCTGGAAAAGAAGGCAGCATATTGTGCTCTAAAATCTCCATGTACTTTTTACTATTAATGGTGCAATCAAAGAAGTGGGAGTTACCTTCGACAAGGGTACTGAGACAACCCAAAATCAGACAGACGCTGGCTTTTGGACTTGTTGCTGGTAACAGTCTGGAAGATGATTTTTTCTTTGGTCCAGAACACAGTGTCTGTTTCTCCCAAAAAAATACCTGAAATACTGATTAATCTGACCACAGTACACATTTCTACTGTGTGACGGTCCATCCCAGACGCCTCAGAGCCCAGAGAAGTCCTTTTGGCACAGTACAGTTTTAACTGCCATTTTTACATGTAACTACATATTGTGGTACTTGACAGGTTTGTTAAAATAGTCCTAAGCCCATGTGGTGATAATGCATATAGATGAAGGATGATTCTTGATGCCGTGCCGCCTGAGAGATTGGAGATCACAGTAGTTCAGCTTAGGTTTGCGTCCTTGTCCTTTATGCACAGAATTCCTCAAGAATTCCTTTAATTATATTATGCACTGTTAAGGTGGAATATACCTTGTCTTCCTATCTTTCTTTGAGGAACATTGTTTTTAAAAATTTCAATAATTTTCACAAATATTTATTTGTCAATTGTTATTGGGCGATCCTCAGCCCATCTTTGCTCCTTAAGGACTAGACCTTTCTTGGATGCTGCTTCTGTACCAAATCATAATTACAATCACCTGTTGACAACACCTGTTTCAAATCACATCATTACCTAACCAATACCTGATTAGTAGCCCCAAATTGCTCCAGTCCCAACATTTTTGGAATGTGTTGACCAGACAAAACATGAAATATTTTCTGTTCATTTTGTCTGCAATAAAATACAAGTGAAAATAAATTTGAAAATCACTTCTTTTCTTTTTTATTTGCCTTTTCCATACTGTCCCAACTTTTTCTGATTTAGGGTTGTACTAAACAGAGCCTTCACAATGACCTTAGTAGTTATTTTTAGTAAGGAATAAGTAGCGTGATAGTGAGTCCTCTCACACATTGCAGTTAGGAGGTACTCAGAAACCACTTTGGACCAACTTAACAGACCGAAGCAATATTCAAAAGGACTCTTCACAGCAGGGATGTGATACAACAGTACAGGTGCTAATACCTCATTAAGTTTACCTACAATTTGACATGTGAGGTCTGTCCTAAAACTTGCGACATCTCTTTTCAGACAAGGCCAAAAAAAAAAATAGAGCATTCTGACTTCAACTGTATATGAAAACAAACTGGTCCAGTGTCTCAAATGAATAATTTGTTCACACAATGTTAATGTTTATGAACAGCCTGAACAGATTTCAACAAAATGGTAGTCTAACAATTGTCCATAGCAACTCCATCATCTCTTCTGTTCACAAATGAGTTTAAGTCACAAACAACTCTTAATATGTTTTCTTTGTTCCCTGGGAAGTATTTCCTGGTACACAGCACCATCTAATGGATACCATTATTTATACAATTCACTTTTTTTGTGCTTGTTAAATTGTCTGAACCTTTCTCTATGCCTTAGTGTGCCAATTTCAGACCCAAGAGTTATTCAAAATATAATACTTTGAAGTTTTTCCACAGTCTATGGTTTTTAATGGACCAGACAGAACAGTGAGAGGTTGGTCTAGAGAGGTGAAGTCTCAATTGTGGCAACCTTAGAACACCTACAACCCTGTCAAAACTTCAGAGTCTTAGTTGAGGTCTGTGGGGCTCTCAGCTGTTTCATACATAATTTATGACGGCTCACCAAGAATTAAACCAAGGCAGCTGAGAAAAGGTGATAGAGTTCTGAGGCAGAAGAAATCTGTGGTGGAAGGGGAAAGTAGACAGGCAAATGCAGAAAAAAGGGAAGAATGAAAAGTGCTGGAGAAAAAAAAGGTTAGCTTTGTAAACTAAACAAAGTGTAAACAAACCATGAAGTTCTACACAAAAGCTTTCCTACTAGAAATCGTATTTCCCATTAAAACAATTGCTGACACTAAGAGCATGGCTGTTTTATTTAATTCTCACATGCTCACACATGATTTGAATTTTAAAAATTATAAACTACAAACTCCAACTACATCCACCTGTGCTTAGCATTCAATAATTATTTTAAATTACAATAACGTGTCTTTCTAAAGGCAGAAAAAAAACATCAAATGTCAATGAGAGTTTGGTCTAACAGTTGTGTTCACGTGGAAATAAAGTGTGACGAAAGAACTTAATAATTATTTCACCTTACAGCCCATGTACTCTGTGTTCCCTGGTTGTACAAAAAAATGCATGATGGATGAGATAGAAACTGTTGAATAATCAGATATATTGTAATAATAACCACAAATAACCAATTTCTAAAAAAAAAAAAAAAATGGAGAGACGGAATACAAAAAGAATACTTGGTTTCAGTAATACAGTGGATATAAAAAGTCTACACACCCCTGTTAAAATGCAAGGTTTCTGTGTTGTAAAAAACACACATACACACACACAATTAATTATATAATGTAAACTATAACCTGTGTAATTTCATATTTTTTTATGTTTTAGGTCTAGGGAACTAAAAAAAATAAAATAAAATAAAATAACGTGGTTGCATAAGTGTGCACACCTTTAAACAAATACTTTGTTGAAGCACCTTTTGATTTTATTACAGCACTCAGTCTTTTTGGGTAGGAGTCTATCAGCATGGCCCACTCTTCTTCGCAAAAATGCTCCAAGTCTGTCAGATTTTGAGGACATGTCCTCTGCACAGTCTTCTTCAGATAACCCCACAAATTTTCAATGGATTCAAGTCTGGGGTCTGGCTAGGCCATTCCAAGGCTTGAATTTTCTTCTGGTGAAGCCTTTCCTTTGTTGATTTGGATCTGCTTTGGATTGTTATCATGCTGAGAGACAAAGTTCCTCTTCATCTTCAGCTTCCTAGCAGAACTCTTAAGGTTTTCTTCTAGCATTAACTGGTATTTAGCATTGTTCATATTTCCTTTCACCTTTACTAGGACCCCAGCTCCAGCTGACGAAAAGCAACCCCAAAGCATCATGCTGCCAACACCATGCTTCACAGTGGGTATGGTGTTTCTTTGGTGATGTTCAGTTGTTTTTTTGCCAAACATACTTTTTTGAAAAGATGACCAAAAAGTTCAACCTTGGTTTCATCAGACCATAACACCTTTTCCCACATTAAACCAGGCCTGGATATTCTTTATAAGAAAATGCGTTAATCTTGTCATCCTACCCTATAGCCCAGACATATGAAGAATTAGGAAAGTTTTTGTCATATGTATTAAACAGCCAGTACTTGCCAAAAGTTTCTGTAACTCATTTAATGTTGCTGTAGGCCTCTTGGAAGCCTCCTTGATCAGTTTTCTTCTTGCCTTTTCATTAATATTGGACGGACGTCCAGTTCTTGATAATGACACTGATGCATCATATTTTCTCCACTTGATGATGGTGGTGTTTACTGTAATATTATACATCCAATGTCTTGGAAATAATTTTGTACCCTTCTCCTGACTCCTTTTAACAATGTGATCACTCTGATGCTTTGGAAACTCTCTGCGGACCATGACTTTTGCTGTAAGATGCAACCAGGTAAATGTCAGGAAATGACTACTAGAACAGCTGAACTTTACTCTGGATTAATCAAAGGTGCTTTAAATGATGACAGGTATGTACTGACTTTTATTTAAAATGAGTTTGGATGTGATTGTTTAATTTTGAACAAAGCCATATTTCCAGTTATATAAGGGTGTGCACACTTATGCCACCATATTATTAATATTATTATTATTATTATTTAGTTCCCGCATCTAATAGATTTAATTTAGTTTTTTATGAAATTGTACAGGTTATAGTTTACATTAAATGTGGAAAAAGTTCTAAAATTATTTATTGTAGCTTATTGTAGACTTTTTATATCCAATGTATACTGTGTTTTTTATTCACTATTTATATAGCAACACATATGGTCCTTAATGGCATGTTTCCACTGAGTGGTACAGTACGATACGGTAGGGGTCACCTTTATCCTTTTTCCACTGCTAAAAGGGTACCAATGGTACTCTTTTGGTGGGCGTGGTGTTCGACAGAAAGTTTCAGTCAAAGTCATTTTCGCTTGAGAAAATGTCTACAGTAAAGCTGTACAGGTCGTTCACATATCATATGAGAAGCACTTCTCACAAAACAGATGCTTTATACACATAAATACTTCTGTATAAATGTTTATTACTAACTTTTCTATGTACATAATTTGATTATAACTGCAGATCAATGACTACTGTAATGCTCACTGTAACGTCTGCAATTATATAAAATAAATAAATAAATGCAACTCATATAAACGCATACAGACCCTTACAGTCTCCGATATGTTACCAATTACAGATAAACTACACACAGCATACATTTTAGTCCTTATTTGGGTTCAAAAACAACACGAAATATAGCCCACAGTCTATACAGTGCAAACCTCTCATGCTTAAATGTGTCTTTAATCTTCAGCAGTACATGTATCCTCTGTTAGAGAGTAATTCCATCATTCCGAGTTCATAATAGTCCAGAAGGTGATGATAATCGTAAACATGGCAGTTTGTTCACGTTTGCTGAAAAAATAATTTGCTCCTTTGTTTTTTCCAGCTTCTCCTTTGTTTTTTCACGCGTCACTCTCACGTTTGTCAGTTTCTGAAAAGGATCGGGTTTCAAAAGCACGCGTTATTATCATCATCAGCTCAAGAAGTTCGTTATTTCAAATATAGATGCGCAAGAAAGCGAAATTGCTCGTGCTTTAGACTGGCTCGTAAAAAACAACGAGGCACAGGGTAAGTTAGAATCTGCTCTTCTTCTTGGCTTTGTGGCTGTTCATCAAGACGACGGCAAGGTTTGTTTGAGCTTGAGTCGACCATGGCTTGTTATTTATATGTATATATTATTATGGAGTAATCTCTCGCCTGTTTATTTTAAACATGGCGGTTCCTTTGTTTTTATTCTGGCTTGTTGTGCGAGTGAAATACATGTCTCTGTAAACCAATAGCGTTCAGCTACACCTCTAGCTCCTCCTTTTAGTACCTTTGATGCCCTTTGCAAAGACTGACCAAAAAGTGGTACAGTATGGTTCTGTTCGGTACGTCTTTTGACAGTGGAAACGGCCATAAAAGCATACCGAACCGTCCCGTACCACTCAGTGGAAACAAGCCATTAATGTTTTCTATTGAGCTGCCTTTGCTAGCCTCCTAAAGCAGCTATGTTATGACATTGTTACATGATTTTACAGTACTGCTTTTTGTTTTACAGCACTGCCTGAGTTGAAGTCAAAAATATTTACATTTAAATTAACATTTTTTATTTAATCTGTTGTTATTATATGTTGTTATTATACCACTAAACTGGTTCACTGCACAGGACACTGACAAGTGCCCAAATTACAATGCTGTTATTAGTACTAGTATACTATGCCAAACTAATTGCACAAATCCCAGAAAAGGCCACATAAAGAAAGCATTGGAATGGGTCTTTGTCTCATTACTTATGGTGTTATACTTTGCTCGAAGTCCACAGAAGTCTCTCTTCCGGTGGCGCTGTTCTGTTGGTGACCCAGACTTTAGCACATGCTTTTCCTGATACTACTTTTAACTTAATTTTATGCTATAGTTTATTTTAAATTGTATTCCATTTCCTAATCTGTGAGGGAGCTTGACAGTGGGAAAACAGAAATTAGCCCAGAGACTGCTGCGTGTTTGGATTTTGATACTAGTCTGGTCATCAGTAATTTGCAATAGTTTACTGATAATGGCAAGTAAAAGTGGGGAGCCAGTTGCATACAATAGAGACACTCTCCTGTTGCTTCGGTCTTCTGGATTAAGTACTGCGTTGACAGAATCGCTTTGTTGGCCACTTGATGTGAGAAGGACGGAGCACAAGAAATGCCAGAGAAAAAAGTGGATGAAGAAGCGGTGTATGCCTGCGTCTCCAGCACCAAGGAAACAGGCCTCCTTTGCCTGATATACAGTAATTTAAAAAAATGCAAGATCTCTACAGAACAAAATTGAAGAGCTGTGTGCCAAAACCAAGGTCTTTTTTGAATACAGAGGAGCTGGTCTTCTAGTTCTTATGGAAACATGGCTACAACCTAGTCTGCCCATCACACAGTTAAAAGTGGATGGTTTCACTCTAGTTCAAGTCGGTTAACAGGATGAGAATGTGGTAAAATCTGAAAATGTGGTAAAAAAAAAAAAAAATTCTGGCGAGGGCTTTTCTTTTTCTGGATTGCTTTTTAAAACTGTCTGTTGGGTTTAGGGAAGTGGATGTGCTGTTTGAAAACACTATTGAGCTGCACTAAATTCATATTTAAGCTGAACTTCACCAGTTTGTTAGGATGTGGATGAGACCAAAACTTTCAGACTACGGATTTGGTGTGCACCATGACCTTTTTACAAATACACTGCACTAAAAGAGCTTCTTTTTTTGAGTCTGAACAAATCTAAGTCTAAGCTACATTCATAGTGAATTACAAATACACAAATTACTGTATTACAAATACATAAATTAAGTAGTTTTTCTCAGGAATTGTACTTTATTAAGTAGTTGAAAAATGTATACTTTTTTTGATTACATTTTAGTGCTGTATAGGTAGTTTTACAATACTTTCATTCAATCTGCAGTCACTACTTTATATGTTATACTTTCTTCTTGTCTACTATGATAGGCCAAGTAGAATAATCAGTTTCATAATTCCAGTCCAGTCAAATGTAATGTAAACTCGCACTATGTTATAAAAGCTGGTCTGGTTGACTTTTAAACAGTACTCTACTGGGAGATAAGGGAATGCACATGTGTGAGGAAATACAGTATAGGGTGTTGAAAATGTAATTAATAAAAAGCCCATATAAGAACAGTTCCAGTCTGTGCATTTGTTTGAGCTACTTCAGATACCAACGCTATCTCATGGCAATTCATATCATTTTGATTTAGTGGCTAATTCATATGAATTTGTACAATCTCATGCGTACAATTTAATATTTGGGTTGGGTTTAGGAGTGAGGTTGGATACCATGCCTCCATTTTAAAATCGTACATTTATACGACTTCATTTCATAAGGAACACATTAATACATTTATTTTGCCTTTAATATATGTATTAAAAACATAAAAGAATCATATAAAGAAACAAGCCCAGTGAAGCTGAGGATTCCAGTGAATTTAGAAGAGCCCTGCATTGTGTCAAACAAAACCCCCTAGCTGATTTTATATTCACTGTAAAACACAGCTTCATTTTTTTAATGTGAAGAGGTCAGAAGGCACATTCAGTTATATACAGTGGCTTTGAAACTAGTATGAAAGAGCATAAATCAGGAATGGGCAACTATGGTCCTGGTGGGCCACTTCCTTGCAGAGCTCCATCCTTTATTAAACAGAATTTTCATATAATCTTGAAGACTTTAGTTTGTTATTTCAGGTGTGTTTGGTTATGGATTAAGGTAAACTCTGCAGGACAGTGGAGCAGAGCGCTTCAATTTTTGTGGAAGACAACTCAGCACTGTTTTCTTCAGGGCACATAAAGTGACAAAGTGATTTGTGTTTCATATGTGTAAAACATGTTTATCTTTAATGGACTGCATTCTTGCTCGACGGCTTGATTATGTTGAAATAGCAAACGGCAAATCAAGTCAAACCCCAGGCTTCATGGAATTTAAAATTGATTAGATATTAAAGGGATAGTTCACCTAAAAAAAAAGGTGAATTTTTTACCAACCCAGGCTCATTCTGAAAACGTAGTCCCACAGACGTTTCTGGAGACCGCGAAATACATCCTGGGAGGTTTGTTATCACGAATCCTTGAGTGGCTGCTGCATGCATTTTTTTGCATCTCAAATTTCTCTCGCAAGAGCCGTTCACGCCCTCACTGTTCTCGCGTAAACCCACCAGAGGCCGCTGTCAACTGAGCGTCTGTCTGACTGGCTGAATGACTGGACGACTGACTGGCCGGCCGGCCAATCGACAGACTCACCCTCCAACCAACGATTTACAAAAGCCGTCTAGAAAAAGAAAACACCTCGTCCGATTTTTACCACGTTTTCAGATTTTACCACATTCTCACCCTGTTATTCACTCGTTCATTTTATTTTTTGGATTCTGTTTTTGTCATCTGATTTCTGCAATGCTCTTCCCCGGACACGAACCCGTTCGTCGTCGTCGTCGTGGTCATCTTCTCTCTGCGTCTCAAGTCTGCCGACAAACACAAACTGGTTGCGGCAGGAAAGCCCTCCACACGGGGTAAGCTGTCAGCCGGTAAGCGCGAAAAGGAACGGCGTCACACTGCCCTGTAGCATTCATTTAAAAAAAATTAAATGCAGCCATATGTACCCCTGACTACATATAAAATATAACCCCGTAAAATATCAATACATTTCAATAAACAATAAATACAAGTGTTAGTTCATCCCAAAATAAAAATTATGCTATTAATTACTCATGTTGTTCCAAGCCTATGAGACATTTTTTCATCTTTTTTTTTTTTTTTTTGGACACAAAATATTTCAGATGAAACATGAGAGCTGCCTCATCCTCTATAAACCTCAACGGTCGTGAGATGTTCAAAGTCCAGGAAAATACAAAAAAAAAAAATATATATATATATATATATATATATATATATATATATATATATATATATATATATATATATATATATATATATATTTTTTTTTTTTTTTTTTTTTTTTTTTTTTTTTTAATAGTAGCAACAAAATATTATCAAGTTGTGAGAATACCTTTGTGCACACAAACACAAAAATAATGACTTTATCCAACAGCTTCTTCTCCTTAATGTTAGTATAGGGTGTGTGTTCACAAGTTCTGTGCAGTGAACAACTCTAATCCACCATTATCCAGGAATTTCAAACGTATTAACTTTGGATCTCATTTATATTAAGTGATCCTACAAAATAACATACTACAAGATTCTCCATGTTTCTGTATGCATCAGGATGCTAACATGACCCAAGGAGTAACCAATGTAAGTAACCGTTTATTAACCATTTACCCATGTATTTAAGCTGTGCCCCTTTTTTAATCAAAGGTGTTTTATGGATTCTTGATTTATTTTAGCTTAAAGTTAAATTACTAGTTTAAATATTGCCATTCCTTATGTGCTTTCTTTTTTCCTTGCTTGTTTTTGTGTTGTTTAGTTGTATGTTCCTCTTAGTCCCTAAATTAAAGCTTTTATGCCAATGTGAATTGCTTATGTTTTGCTTCACTATGCCCCTTCTATGCCTCAGCTTATTTGCTCAATGCTCTATTAGCCTGTAAACAGTAAGGAATTATTTATTTCCCCAGAACAAATAGACTATCTTATAGACAGATCGACAGACAAGCAGATCGGTTGGTTGATTGGTATATTAATTATGTTACAAATTACATTTGAAAACTGAGCATGTGTTAGTAATCATGAATTGTTTGTATTAATGATTTAGTCCAACTTGTGCTAATTCACTACAAATCTGAATGATGGATCACAAAGCTGATTTCTTGGTGTTTTCTTTACAGCAAATGTAAAAATACCATTTAAAATAGCCTCACCTTACTGAATTGCTTATAACGAATATTCATATATAAATTCAACTGAGAAGGATGAAATTAGAGACTATTTACGTAATGTTAGCCACTTTAATGGAATTGACAGGCACACCAGCACATTATTATGACAGGTGATTTGCAAAGACTATCCTGTGCTGCTTGAAAGTTTGTGACACCCTTGCAGAATCTGTGAAAATGTGAATAATAATAAAAAGCGCTATCCTACAAATGTTTTTTTTTTGTAGTACTGTCCTGAGAAATCTATTTTACATAAAAGATGTGTACATATAGTCCACAATACAAAAAAATTGTAAAAATTATTGGTGCTATTATGTGAAAAACACTTGTATTTACTGTATGTACATCGAATGAAGGCCTGCAAATGGACCCTTGAGGAGAAAGATGATTGCGGGGGATTTGTTTGCTACTCTAATGGCACTCAGTCTGATTGCAAACAATGCACACTCACTCTTACATATATCCAAGGTACATCATCGTTGTTCATCTGTCATTGCCTATATCTGTTTTGTTGAACTAATGACATCATCATTAGCTTAAACGCATGTGCGGGTTACTTTACTTCCTGAACAAGTGTTTAGGTCTGAGTTGCTTTCACATTCAGATGAATCAAACTGGAAGGTAGTCTCAGTTCGGTATCCCAGTGTGCTCTTGAAAACTTTTACATTACCAATTTTAATGTGAATCATGTTTCAAAGTAAATTGTCAGTGTGAAAACATACTAATACTTACAGTGGGGAAAGACATATTGAACATGTCACAGTTTTTCTCATAAAAAAAAAACTAATTTCTAAAGGTGCTGTTGGCTTTAATTTTTCATCAGATGTTGGTAACAACCAAAAAAAAAAAACATATATGCAAAGAAACACAAAAATAATTAGTTTACAAATTAAGTTATGTGTAATAAAATGAAATAATGCAGGGAACAAGTATTGAACACATAAAGAAAGGGAGGTGTAGAAAGGCAGTGAAAGCCCAGACAGCAGCTGAAATATCTCAGAAGTAGCCCTCTGCCCTTCATCACTGTAAATCAATATTGGTTGTTTCAGTCCACGATCAACATTACCAGGATAATGACGATGAGACTAGAGTGGACATTTCAGCAAAACAATGATTCAAAACACAGACAATGAAACTCTCAAATGCTTTCATTGTCTTCATTCTCCATATGAGAGGCGTCTTTAAGCTGCCATTGTTATTACACATAACTATTTTTTCAGATTTGTTTTGCTTTGCTTTATATTTATGTCTGTAATTTTTGGGTTTTTACCAAAATCTTGTTCAATTCCATGTCAACAGCTCCTTATAAAATATTATCCTCAGGAAAATAAATGACCTGTTCAATACTTTCCTCCTCTGTATTAGGATCTTGATGTCTTGCCATCAATTACAAAAGAAACACGAAATAAAAAGTTGACTTTTACACATCTTCATACAGCAAAAAGTTTTAAATTTCATGCCTTTTCATTATTTTTCTGTTTGGCTGAGCACCCATTTGAGATTGAGGTGCTTGATTTTGTGAATTATATTTTAAAAGTTACTGTGTAAACATAAAACTGTCCTTTTTTAATACAAATTTAGCAGTTTTACAAATTTGATAAAATATTTTCACAGATTTTACAAAAAATATAGCGGGGTTGGATAAACAGAAAGAAAGAGAGACTAACACAATCTCACAACAATTCGTAACTTTTTAATTTAGTGACAAATTTGTATGAATTCATACAAATGGTATTCGTAAAATTTAGTATTATTTGCTCATCCCCCAATAATGGTTGGGTTTAGGGGCGGGTTTAGGGCGGGGTAAGGGCCACCTTTTTAAATTTGTAAATTTTTATATGACTGAAGTCATATAAATTAGCCACAAAACTGAGAAAACGTAAAATAGTTACGTTTCCTTGTGAGATCAGGCTGGAAAGGCAAAGTAACAGACCACCTTGGCAGTACAAAGTTTAAAACCATGCAAATAGAAAAGAGAAAATAGGAAGGATGACAGAAAGTTTTAGAGAAAAGACAGGCAGTACTATACCACGCAGTGTCTCTGAAGTAATGCACTAGATGCTCCACTCCTATTGCCAGTGTTTTGCAGAGGCAGAGGGAGATAAAGAATAAAGAAAAATCAGTCATTGACAGATTTACACACAGATGCCAGGGGGAGAAGAGGAAGACGCACAACATAAAAGGCACATTTTTTGTACTGTAGCATTACTACAAAAAAATTAACGAATTAAACAGCCAATTCAGCCATAACATTTGTTTTCTTGCTTCATGTGAACAAGAGCAAAAAAGAAAATATAGGGAAGGGCATTCAATTCCATGCTCATTAGTACATGTAAATATAGACAGAATAAAGGTTTTTATCTGGACTATTAAATGCAAGCACAGTGCTAAGAGTCACATATTTGTCGTCATTCTCAGTGGGATCCCACAGTGCCAGATCAAAAGATGTACTGTAATGAACTAGCAGCTCTCTTTCCAAATACTAGTCTCTCACAGCTTGCAACTGACGGCATTGAGTCATTACAACATCACAAGCACTTTCAACAAGACCATTTTTCTGAAGTCATGCAATAGATGTATAAGGAAAAAAACGGAAGGATTAATTACTAATATTATACTATATCTTTAAAATCACAGCTGTATTCAACACTGACGTGTCATGACAGCTTTATAATCATGACATGACACAAGATTGCATGCATGCGTATGACTGTCATTGGCTGCATTTACACTGCATGGTTCAAGTGACCCAATTCCGATTTTTTTCTCCCATGTGGCACAGATCGGATATGGCCCATGTACGTGTAAGCAGGAAAAAAAAAATCGTATGGATTCTGATTTACTCAAATCAGATTCATATGTGGACATTTATCTGATATGAATCTGATCTGTGTCCTTGTGTTTGCAGTGTAAGCAGATAGATCGGATTTTCACCTGTCAATGCTAGTCGCGCATCATTAAAAACCATTGCAAAAGTTTTTGAGTCCCAAACCTTAAATCTCATATACTAGGACAAAAAACTCTTTTATATTGTCATGTAGCTTAAGTATTTAATACTATTTAGGTACATTTGGGTACAAATATGCACCTTTTAGGTACCACCGTGGACTATTTTGGTACAAATATGTATCTTTTAAAAAGGTATTGCCCCAGTGACAGCTTCTGTTCCTTTATTTCTGAGAGTGTGGAAATGGAATTAAGATGCTTACTGGTTTAAAAAAGCTGAGATTAAAAGAACATGACCAAAAGAGAACTTTTCGATCATAAAAATTAGCAAAACAACTTGTCAAAGTAATGTTTTATTTTCAGCTGTCATTGCCTCGGTCATTCCGTCTTTGCCATGTACAGTGTAAATAAGTCACGTTTAAAAGATGATGTAAAAGGGACGTCAAAAAAAATAAATCAGACAAGGTCCCAAAATCTTAATTGACCATCCGGATCTGCAGTGTAAATGCAGCCATTAAGTGTCATTCGGTCAGTTGTGTCATTTTTAATGCTTAAAGATTTAAAGATTACAGTTTGAGATGTCTTTGTTAAGACAACTTGACATTACCAGGATAGCATAACTTGTTATAATTATGTCATAAACATGATTGTCATGAGGCCATAATAATTGTCATTTTTGATCCTTTTTTCAGTGGAATGAAATAATTTCTAATTAAAATTTCTAAATAAAAGTTTAATTACAAAAGTTTTATAAACATTTTATAACAGTGTAATTAATATTCAATTACATTTAATTACATTTTAGTCACAAATTCAAAGTGTACCACTGTAGTTGAGATCAAGAAAAATATTAATGAGACTGTTAAAAGATTTATGACACAAGTATAATGTCTTCCAGTCATGTTTATGACGGATTCATGACAAGTTATATTGTCTTGGTAATTCTAAGTTTTTATAACAAATACAAAGACAGCTTATGATGTATTTGGTCAAGTTGTCATAACAAAAGACGTCTTAAACAATGTCACCTTTGCATTTAACATGGGCTGCATTTACACTGCAGATCTTGATGGTCAATTCCGATTTTGTGATGCTTACATCATCTTTTAAAAGTGACTCGTATTAGATTGTCTGTATTTACATGGCACAAGGCAAAAGGCGCAATGGGCAGGAAAAAAAAAGAGTGGGCGCTGACTGACAGCTGATAATAAAAGAGCGCTCTTTTCTCCATTCCTTGGGACTCAAAACTTAAACCAGACTTTACTGAAGTCTGTTCAAAAATGAAAGTGCCAGGGTTGACATCATTCACTATGGTTTTTATTGACGCGCGACTCACATTGACCGGTGAAAATCCGATCTACCTGCTTACACTGCAGACATGAGGGCACGGATCCTATTCATATTGGATAATTTCCACATGTGAACAAGGCCTGAATCTGATTTGAGTAAATCGGAATGCATGTGATTTTTTCCAGCTTACTGTTATGATTATCAGCGATCTAGCTGTTGCAGATCACTAACAGACTACAAATCCACCATTATGGACTACAAGATCCAGTCATGCACCACACACTCACACCATTTCCTGATCCTGACTGTTTACACACACAGCCAGAGGATTGTCAAAGACGGATTACGTGGACTATTTATACAGCGCGCTCACACACACACACACACGCACACGCACACGCACACGCACACGCGCGCGCGCGCGCGCACACACACACACACACACACACACACACACACACACACACACACACCAGGGCTGAGTCTTGTTTGTCTGTCGTTAACATTACGATGCGTTTTCCTTGCCTTATCCTGCCATGGTTTTGACCCTAGCCTTGTTTGTTTGTTTGTTTGATTACATTGCCTGCTGCCTGCCTGTACGGACCAATCGCCTGTTATTCGACCACGACTCTGGACTCCCTATATACAACCATTAGCTCTTGATTGTGATCACTGCCTCTCTGACCATTCACTTAATAATAAAGTCAATAATCAGCTTCTCCCTTGTGACACTTACACGTACATGGGCCATATCCGATCTGTGCCACTTAGGAGAAAAAAATGGAAATTGGGTCACTTGAACCATGCAATGTAAATGCAGCCGTGATGTAATTGAGAAAATGACACTTTATGACAGTTATCATAAGCATGCATGAAATCTCATTTATATTCATGATGTGTCATGTCATGATTTTAAATGACTTATGAACACCCCATTCAAGTATAGCGTCACCAATTTAATTGAAAACAGTGGATCCTGTTCTATTGACAACAATTTCAATGTTCTATGAAAAATGATCAATGAATACATGTACATAAAAATATTATTCTTTGCAAGTATCACAACTGTGTGGCTTTAATGATTATACAGAAAAACTCCACTGGTCTCCAGATTCTAATCAAGCTGGCAGAGAGGACACATTAGGACAATGAAACCAAAAGGACTAAAAATGATGGACTGTTTCAGCACTGGAATGAGATTGGATGGGGGATTTGTGTGCATGACAAGGGTGCACAAGGGTAAGGCGGGTGGGCATGCAGCAAGCACTAGGGCTGGTGCACAAACTGGTTGGGTTGGTCTGAGTTAAGGACTCACTCTGTCTATGGTGACGTGGTGCACATGGCCGTACACTCCCCTTCTGTGAGTGTCGCCAAGAAGAGATGACAGGGGCAAGCAACATGCCCTGTACAAAGGAAGAAAGACAGTAAAGTGATCCCAGCACCATATACGCACATACCAATACACAGTTATAATATGAAAGTCACATATCTATCCAACATAGACTCATTCTGAAAACGTAGCCCTATATACATTTCTGGAGATCGCAAATTATGTAGCCAGAAGAACGTATGGCTTCATTTTGCTTTTAAAACGAGCGATACGAGGTGGTATGATGCCATTCCTTACCTCCGTATGGACAGCTTTCCCACTGTTACCAGTTTGTCCAGTCAACGCAGAGAGAAGTTGACCACAACGACTGAATTTGAGTCCGAAAGCAGTTCCAGAAAGCAGATAAGACAAAAGCAGAATCCAAAAAATAAAATAAACAAATAAATAACAGGGTGAGAATGTAGTAAAATCTGAAAATGTGGTAAAAATCAGCAAGTACTGGAATGCTGTTCGGTTCCGTTTAGTGAAGTGTCAGGTCAATCGGTGCTTTTGAAAACACTATTGGTTGGGTTTAGGGAAAGAGGGTAGGTCAGTTGATTAGTCAGTCAGTCAGTCAGTCGATAGCGGCCTCTGGTGGACTTGCGCTAGAACAGCAGGCGCGATCTGAAAAAGTGTACACAGCGGCCTCTGGTGGATTCGCAAAAAAAAAATTTTCTAACAATGTAGCTCCCGTGGCAGTCTCCAGAAATTTATATAGCGGTACGTTTTCAGAATGAACCTGGGTTGTATCTATCAGTCTTGTTTCTCAAACCGGACAAAACCAAATAATTTGTAGTCAGAATGATCAGGAGATCTACCATCATACAAAACTCCCATTTGTGCAAACTCCTGCTGAAATGGTTGTTTCCTTGGCATGAAACCTCACAAAGCAACGGTAAATGGACTCCAGTGCACACCTTCGTAACTACTCAGCACATTCATGTACAACTTCGCTGTGAAAATTAATATATAATTCAACCAATAATGAACATTTACTCATTGTTTCCTAACCCTCAAGTGGTTCCACACCTATATTTCTTTCTTCTGTTGAACACAACTAAAATATTTTAGAGAAAGCTGAAACCATTGACATCTGTGTGCACATGACATTGAAAAAACAAATACTATTGAAGTCAATGTTTACAGGTTTTCAGCATTCTTCAAAATATCTTATTTTGTGTTTAACAGAAGAAACTAAGATTTGAAACAAGGAGTGACTAAACGATAATAGAATTGTCATCAGTAAAGTATCCCTTTAAGGAACTCATATAACTCATGTATGATCAGATGATTTATTTTTGCATAAAGTCTGATTCACTTTTAGATGGCAACATGTTAAGCAACCAACAACAATTTTATTTGTATTTAATTTTTTCAATTCAATTCACCTTTATTTGTATAGCGCTTTTACAATGTACATTGTGTCAAAGATGCTTCACATAAATTGTAAATTGAAACAGTGTCCATCCAGTTTTCAGTGTTTAAGATCAGTTTAGTTTAGTTCAGTTCAGTGTGGTTTAATAATCACTACTGAGAGTCCAAACACTGAAGAGCAAATCCATCAATGGGCAGCTCTACAGATCGGCAAGGAAAAAACTTCACCAATTGACAAAAGTGAAGAATTAAAAACAAAACCTCGAGAGAAAGCAGGCTCAGTTGGGCACGACCATTTCTCCTGTGGCCAAATGTCTTGTGCAGAGCTGCAGTCTAGGCACTGGATTTGTATGTATTGTTTAGGTGCAGATAAACTGGAAATCTACTGTATGGCATCTGTCTGATTCTTTCTTGCTTAAAATTTTATTATATAGTATACTGTATAAATTTCCTTGGTTACTAAACATTTTTTGTTGTGTAGCAAGACAGGGTCGAGAAACATGGGAGAAGAGGAAAGCTGAGAAGAGAAGCTCCAGAAGGATATAGGGAATAGTGACAGCAGCGAGAACAGAGAACAGAAACCGCTAATTATATGGCTCTACCTCACCCCACAACTCTAAACCTAACCTCCTAAACTCCTAAAATTGGAGTTTCTTTTTAAATCATTTCATTTGTTTGTTTTAAAGACCTATTCCAAAATTTGAACCACATGAGCAGCAATTTGAACCACATGAGACTCCAGAGAAGCAAGCTGTGACATACAGGGGGAACACACTCCCCCCTAGTGACTGATGTACTCCTCCATCACTGCATTGACTGTCCTGAGCAACACATGTCTCTCTTGCAAAAAGTGATCAAAACCGGCACAAGGTGAGAAACACTGGCAGCAGCTCCAGGCAATTGATATGCCAATGCATTCGGTTCCAGCCACAAACCCAAGGTTGCATGATTATTTTAAACGATACCCCTGGAAAAGACAGGGAAAATCTGAAGGGAAGAACATTGTACTTCCATGCTTTACCTTCAAACATAGAGCAAAGAAATGGTCTGTGATGGCATACATATTCTTTAAGTCAATGCACTTCTGCATTAGCATTTTTAATTACCCAGGAGGATTAGGGTCTCAGAAAGGTGGAGATGAGTGCAGTACAGCTCTTACCTGGATCCTAGAATCGCACAGAGAGGCTGGAGGCACAAGGGAAAGGGATCTGTTGGCCTCCTGTCCACTGGAAAATATACTTCAGAGCTATGGGTAAGGAATCAGCGCATCACCCACCAGCAGTCCCCAAAGCATCGCATCCAGGGACTGAGAAAATTGCTCTCCTTCTTCAGATAATCATCATCATAATCATTGACTATTGCTTATCTTGGGGGCTGCACCCCCAGAAGAGACACCCAGACTTCTCTCTTCACACAGACACTTCATCAAGCTCCTCTGGAGGGATTCCGAGGCAAGTGTGTCCTGGGTCTTCCCCGAGGCCTCTTATCAGTGGGACAAGCCTGGTACACCTCCCAAGGTAGGTGTTCAGTACACATCCAAAACAGATGCTTGAGCCACCTCAACTGGCTTCTCTCGATGTGGAAGAGCAGCGGCTCTACTTTGAGTTACTCCCGGGTGACAGCTCCTCACTCAATCTCTGATGGTGCACCTTGCTACCTTGCAAAAGCGTGGTTGCTTGTATTCAAGATCTTGTCCTTTCGGTTATGAACCAAATCTCATGATCATAGGAGGAATGCTCTCCTTAAAAAAGATTTTCTAGTTAGATCTCGGCCGTCCACTATAGGTGCTTTACCTCAGGAATGCTTCACAATCTCCAATGTTGCTTAATGGCAGCCAAACATGGGATTGCCTTTCTGCAGATCTGATCAAATGGGCCACAGGTGAGATGTTACTGTTTGCAGCAATGGAGCAAAATCAGTGTCTGCAGCACAGACAGCAGACAAGGGTTTAAACCAGGGGTGACCATCCTTGTTCCTGTGGATTTACTTTCCTACCTTACATTTCAGTTGCAACCCATATCAAACACACCTGCCTGTAATTATCAAGTGCTGTTCAGGTCCTAATTAATTGGTTCAGGTGTGTATGATCAGGGTTGGAGCTAAAATCTACAGGAAGGTAGATCTCCAGGAACAGGGTTGAGCACCCCTGGTTAAAACCTTGGCCAAGGCTCACATACCAATTTTAGTAACTGCCCAGGAAACATGGCTTTCGACTCCTTGCTGAAATAAGACAGCAACCATCCCAGAGAGATCAATGTGTTCTTCAGACCTCTCAGTATGCGAACCGCTGTGCAGGTAGCAATGGAGGGACTCAGAATTGCAACAGAGCAAGCCACGATTGCAGTGCAGCCATAGATATCCTCTTGCATTGTGGGCATGCGCTATTCGCAAGAACTGTCTCTATGTGCTGCATGCCCAGACACAAAACATTTTCACAGTGATACGATTAAATATCTGAACTATTTCCGTAACAACTTTACCGGTAAAAAAAAAAAAAAAAAAAAAAATGCTGTTCACATAGAAGAGGTCGGGCTTTTGTTGATGGTTTCACTTTTATTTTAAGCTTTAGCATTCATGCAGTTGCTTAAGCGCTGAAGCACGAACAGTAGCTAAATGTTTACCGATTTGACGACATTACAAATTCTGTGGATGAATAAGTATTGTGAACAACTTCGATGAAAACATATGGAGGAACACTTTACCATGTCAAGCTGTACATAATATGTGTGTGTGCTGGCGCTCACCGGCTCCTTCTCATGCACACACGTCAAGCAACTGAAGCAGAGCTTGAAGGTAAACAGCCGTTTACCATAAGCATTTTATCGATAACTTTTTACACAGTTGGCATTAATAATGAACATAGAATTGTTATCTGACTAACATCTAGCAGCTAAATGTGTCAGGAAAAATATTCAAAGGCTTTTATTTTCATAAACAGCACTGACGTGAATATGTCTGAATGTTCTGATTGGCTGGAGTAGACATCGCATGTAAGAAGGGTATAAACGGTGGTCGAAGCCAGCTACAAGTAGGTGGGAATTGAGCACCAAGTTGATGGGTGTTCAAGCTCAAGTGGGCTGTACAAACCTGGAGTTTTTATGTATTTAATGTCTTGTACATGACACGGAGTCTAATATTGTGCTTTATGAATGTCTACACCTACCCCAACTCTAAACCCAACCTTACAGTAACCTGTTGTGTTTTTTTTTTATGTCTACACCTACCCCAACCCTAAACCCAACCTCACAGTAACCTGATGTGTTCTATTAATATCTCCTCCACCTACACCACCTAAACCCAACCTACTTGTGGTTTAAGGCCCTCCCACTTGGAGGTCACACAACTACTTGTGGTGTAATCCCTCCCACTTGGAGGTCTCGGGCTGCATTGATACCTACTTGTCTCACGTCAGTGCATTCTAAACGTGAACGTGCTCTTTCTGACAATTTTCCGTCTGCGTTCACACAGAGCAGCATTCCGACAAATTACCGGTTATGTTACAACACCTCTTTCTGGAAAACTATCTGAATGAATTAGCGGTATTATCAAAAAGGGCCTATTCACACATGATCCCTTTCCAGAAAATTGCAGGTAATTTTCCGGAAAGGTCTGTATGTGTGAAAAAGCCTATGATCTCAACCATCATCCTATGACAGGAAACCACTTATTTCTGTTAAGTGTACAAATTTACTGGACTGACAACCATATTTAACTGTGAGATTGCATCTAAAATGGCATTGATTGACCCAATGATACTTGTAATAATGATAATGTATACAATGTTAAATGTGATGATTAGTAATGTTATTTCTGAGTCAAATGTCAAAAATTATTCCAGTACTTTTTGCTATGGTATTGAGAATCATGACATTTGACTTTTATAAGTAACTTAAGGTGCTTTCACACCTAGACTTTTGTTTCAGAACCTGGTGCATTTGCCCAGTTAGTGTGGTTTGTTTGGCATATGTGAAACTAGCAATCACGCTCAGATCCATGCCAAAACAATCGGTCCGAGATCGTCTGAATGAGGTGGTCTCGGCTCGATTAAAACGAACTCTGGAGCGGATCGATTGTAATGAGAAAGCAATGCGATCTGAACCAGGCTATACCACAGTGTATTATGGATATGTAATAGGCCTATATATGGCTATATGAAAACAGAATTATGAATAGAGCAGGATGTCATTCCAACCGGTAAATGTGCGTTTCATGTCAAATACGAAAGTGAAAGCATGCTAACTATTAACGAGAGCTGTTAGGAAAATTGACCCGACAGCAGTCTTGGTTTATCTGTTATTTCTCTCTATAATGTAAAGCCTATAATGCAAAATTGTAGCCAATATTTTAAACTCATTAAATTTATATTTGGTGACTACACCATTTTAAATGAATTTCTTATTGCTCATCATCATAAATTAAAATAAGGAAGCATGACAGCTGAGGGACTGCACAAAATAAACGGTGAAACCCTGACCAATGTGAGAAGAGTTTACTCGAATGTGACTTGTTTAAGCTATTTTGGTCCATTTAGAAACTTTGCCGTGTGAAAGCGGACCGTACCAAGAACAAAGTGCAACATTGTAACAAGTTTAATCCCTGTTTCGGAAAAAAAGAATCGATCCACATGTGTAAAAGCACCCTTAGTCAACGCACCCAGTTCAACACACAAATAACCATTTGAAGGTTGAATAACAATATTTTCCAAAGGTCCTTTTCCTTTACTAACTATTGAAAAACAGAAAGTATTACTATGGATTAACTACATCAGACACACAGGAAAACTCAATTACTGCCACATGATCGTCCCTTGCTTTGGGCTGTTTGATTTTGTCAGCTGTTAACACCATTTGTGAACTGATCACTCTGAGGCAACTTTTTAAATAAAAACTACATTGTTGTTTCCTGTTCTCAATGACCCTGAAAGTACAGGCCAACAACCACCATCTGAGAATGCTTTTTCTCAGAGCTTGGAAATAAATAATTCACATCCTTCATACAGTTGTGTTACCTGGACTACAGACAAACATTCTAAGAGATTCATTCAAAAATGAAAATGTACTCACAATTTACTTTTGTACTCCTGCAATTATACTCACATTATGTGGCTTCCACAGGGTTTGAGTATCCTTGTCCTGGTGCTCTAATGACAACTTGTTACCATCTAAACCATCCAGGCAGTGGCACTGCATATCTTCCACTGGAGAAGACTAGGGAAAATTAAAATAAGATGTATTGCCAAGTAAAACACATCATTGACAGAATAAAATTACACACTGGTCATGTGTTGTTTTTCTTAAGACATTCACAATACATTACAATGCACTATATCTCAGGCCCTTCATACGGTGGCAGAGAAGTGCAAAACAACATTACAAAGTGTGAAACAATTTTACGAAGCTCGCGACAAATTTACATTTTGGAAAACATTTTATCTATCAAAAGACACAATTACATAAGAAAAACAATGTGAAATAAATTTACATTTTAGAAAAAAAATTCACACGACGCAAAACACTTTTACCAGTCCTGAAACAAATTTACAATGACAGATTCTTTACATAAAGGGAATGTACCACACACTGCAAGTGACGCGGTGAAAAGTGTTGTTGTCGTTGGTGGTGATTGCGGTAAATTCGTTTTGTGAAGTACATGACGTAAATAAAATTTATGGTGACCAAACATAGACTGCAGTCGAGGAATGTTTTGCCCGTTTTGTGGCAAACACATGAGCAGCTTAACACGGTTTTGCTTTACGTGTGGTCAGTGTTTAGACTTTCTAAAGAATGTGGACCAGACGGAAGCACTAAACGTACTGCATCAATGTGTTTAATATTTTAACGAGGGCCACTCATACGCTGTAATCATAGACATGATGTCAAGTCTACAGGGTGTAAACATCTGCTTGAAGACTCTTAAAATTAAACTGAATGAAGCCAGTGTTACGGTAACTGGTATAATTATGTGACTCTTCACGTTCATCACTTTTTCACAGCAACAAAACATGCTCATGCCAAATAAATATTCTTATTACTTGGTGTCAGTGTCATTGTAAACATTATTGATTTTAATATTTGTGTGGCAGAACAGTATATAACCAAAATGAATGTAAAGAAATAATTACAATTGACATGTCATCAACGGGATTCAAACCCAAGTCAAAAAGTTCAGCACAAGTATCAATCGACCATGCTCGAGTGACGTCACTGTCGCTGTCACCGGACGGTAGCTTCGCTGCGTTTGTTTGGAGTTTAGATTCGCAATTTACATTTTTATCATAAAATACCTCCTCATTCACTAAATATTTATCTCTCCTACTAGGGGTGAACAAGCCCTTAACACACTCATACAAACAAATCTACTTTTAAACGTTCTGTCTCTCGAGCATCCGCCTGGTGTTTGTAGCTTTAGCCTGCTAGCACCGCTGGTCAGCTAAAGCTACCGACCTCTTTCACTCACTTATTTTCTCACTTACTGGCTTTGCTCTTCACCTTGTACAATGTCGCTTGCGTGTCTGTCCTTGAGTGCAGGAGAAGCATCGATGGAGGCGCTGGAGCTGGAGCTGGAAGCAGTGGAGTCCCAGATTCGCTCGCTGGAGACGAAGCGAGAGGGCTTCAGGGCTATGCTCTTAACCCGTACTCGGTTGTCTGAGGTAAGTGTTCGATACAACGACAATCCTCCTGCTTCCTCAACCCCATGTGCTTCTCTGTCCAGGCCCAGCGCACCGAGGACGCGGCTCACCCAGGCGTCGTTCACGCCGACACCCAGCTACCACGGCCCCTGGGTGCAGCCGCGTAAGGAGCTTACCAAATCCCGGGGCAGAATGTCTCCTCCTCCGGTGTTCGAGATCCCCATGGAGAACCGCTTCGCCCTTCTCCGCGAGACGGGTCGCGATGTGGCCATCATTGGCGACTCAATCGTGCGCCACGTCCGCTCCGCTTCCTCCAAAGGTAACAAAGTACGCACTTTCTGCTTCCCTGGTGCCAGAGTTAAGAATATTTCTGCACAGATAAGAAGGGCTTCAGGAGCCTGATCGAGACGGTTCGACGTACCTCGCCCGCCACGCAGATCATCATTTCTGGACCGCTTCCTACCTACCACCGAGGAAATGAAAGGTTCGGTAGACTTTTTGCTCTGAATGAATGGCTATTAACATGGTGTGAAGAACAGAAATTGCTCTTCGAGCTGGAGCTGAACTCCTGTCGGACAACATCTCCAGAATACTTCGCTCTATCTGACTAGTAAGTAAAAACTCACAAAATTCACAATTTAGCCATACAGACTCCTATTCGTCCCACATAAATAACAGTAATGCATACCTAGCTAACCCCATAGAGACTGTGTCTGTTCCTCGCATTATTAGATCAAGAAACAAACGTACTGTGTGCTCCAGAAATAATCTACTAAGAATTAAACCAGAAAAACCACTAAAAACTGAAAATACTAATTTCATGAAGCTTGGTCTCCTAAACATCAGGTCACTAGCACCTAAAGCACTTATCATAAATGAAATAATAACAGATAACAATCTTAATGCACTCTGTCTCACTGAAACCTGGCTGAAACAAAATGACTATATTAGTTTAAATGAAGCAACTCCTCCAGGATTCTTATATAAACATGAGGCTCGTCAAACTGGTCGTGGTGGTGGAGTTGCGTCAATCTTTAGTGATATTCTTAATGTTAATCAGAGAAACGGACTTATGTTTAGCTCCTTTGAAGTATTAGCGCTTAATGTTGTCTTTCCAAACACTATGCAAAAACCTATGTTATCTCTCGCTCTAATCACCATATATAGACCCCCAGGACCCTATGTCAATTTTCTAAAAAAGTTTTGATTTTATTTCTGACTTACTGGTTAAAACTGATAAAATACTAATTGTAGGATACTTTAACATCCACATAGATGACGCTAACGACACATTAGGGCTCGCGTTTATGGACCTACTACTCTCACTAGGAATAAAGCAAAATGTTATTGGTCCAACCCATCGCCTAAAGCATACACTAGATCTAATTCTGTCTTGTGGAATTGAGGTCATTGATGTAGACATTATACCACAAAGTGATGATATTACAGACCACTACCTCTTACTATATAAGCTGTGTTTACCTGAAATTAGCAGATCCGCTCCGATATATCGCCCTAGTAGAACTATTGTTCCATCCACCAAAGATGAATTTATAAATAACTTACCTGATCTTTCTCTACTTCGAAATGCACCCGCAAACCTCTTCCTTATCTTTAGGCCATGTTCCAAATCCTTACAAGTTAGCTGTTATTAAACCTATTATTAAGAAACCACAACTGGACCCCAGCAACTTAGCTAATTATAGGCCTATTTCAAATCTTCCATTTATATCTAAAATACTATAAAAAGTTGTTTCTGCTCAATTATGCTCCTTTCTGCAGACGAACAATGTTTTTTAAGTGTTTCAGTCAGGTTTCAGAGCTCATCACAGTACAGAAACTGCATTAGTGAAAATAACCAACAATTTACTCTTAGCTGCTGACCAAGGGTGCATCTCGCTATTAGTTCTACTCGATCTTAGTGCGGCATTTGACACCATTGACCATGGTATCCTTATTAATCGCTTAAAGTCTACAGGTGTCCAGGGACAGGCCCTACAATGGTTTAAGTCATACTTATCTGACCGTTACCAGTTTGTGAATATTAATGGACAGCCTTCACAAATCAGCCCAGTAAAATACGGGGTGCCTCAAGGATCAGTTTTAGGCCCTTTGCTGTTTACAATATACATGCTACCCCTGAAGGACATTATTAGAAGACATGGGATCAGCTTTCACTGCTATGCAGATGATACTCAATTACATATTTCAACTAAAACTGAACCTGATGAGATGTCTAAACTGTCCAAGCTAACTGAGTGTATTAAAGATGTTAAAGACTGGATGGCCAACAATTATCTTCTCTTAAACTCAGACAAAACAGAATTATTACTTATTGGGCCTAAATCCTGTACACAGCAGATCTCACAACTCGACCTACAATTAGAGGGATACAAAGTTAGCATTAGCTCTACTATAAAAGATCTGGGTGTCATATTAGACAGCAATTTAACTTTTAAAAATCATATATCCCATGTCACAAAAACTGCTTTCTTTCATCTGAGAAATATCGCTAAGTTACGAAGTATGCTATCCATCTCAGATGCAGAAAAGCTAGTCCATGCTTTTATGACTTCTAGGCTGGACTACTGTAATGCACTGTTTGCTGGCTGCCCAGCATCCTCTATTAACAAACTTCAATTAGTACAAAATGCAGCTGCCAGAGTTCTTACCAGGTCTAGAAAATTTGATCACATCACCCCAATTTTATCCTCCTTACACTGGCTGCCTGTTAAGTTTCGTATTAAATTTGAAATATTGCTTCTTACATATAAAGCTTTAAATAATCTAGCTCCTGTTTATCTAACCAATCTTCTGTCTCGCTACAATCCAACTCGCTCTTTAAGGTCTCAAAATTTAGGGCTTCTGGTAGTACCTAGAATAGCAAAGTCGAGTAAAGGAGGTCGAGCCTTCTCATTTATAGCTCCTAAACTCTGGAATAGCCTTCCTGATAATGTCTGAGGCTCAGACACACTCTCCCAATTCAAAACTAGATTAAATCTGTTCAGTAAAGCATACACTTAGTGCACCACTTAGGGGGCTTCCACACAGGTTCTGCATCTTGTTGATATACACTGTGAACATCAGCTACGCTAATTATTTTCTTTATTCTCCATTTCCACCTGGGGATACTCTTCCCGAGGCCCTCAGACTATGCAGAGTCACTGATTCGATCCAAGACCAATGACGAGATGATCCCAAGGTTTCCATATCCTGGACCAGGCCGAATCCTGAGCAGCTACTGTGATGGTCATGGAAGAGTGGAGAACATGAGACTGATTCCTGTGACGCTCCAGAAACAGACGAGTCTTCGCTGAGGCCAGCTTCCAGCCTCCGCCACTGAGACTGCAGCTCTGCACAAGACGTTTGGCCAGCGGAGAAATTAAAATGATCATGCCCAACTGAGCCTGGTTTCTCTCAAGGTTTTTTTCTTCACTTCCGCCATTAGTGAAGTTTTTTTTTCCCTCTCCGCTGTCGCCACTGGCTTGCATGGTTTGGGATCTGTAGAGCTGCGCATAGTTGGATTTGCCCTTCAATATTTGGACTCTCAGTAGTGATTATTAAACCACACTGAACTGAACTAAACTGAACTTAACTTAAACGCTACAAACTGAACTACACTGTTCCTATTTACTGTGACCTTTTATGTGAAGCTGCTTTGACACAATCTACATTGTATAAGCGCTATACAAATAAAGGTGAATTGAATTGAATTGAATTGACCTATCTAACTGAGCTATTCAGGACTACATGTTGAGGTCGGTTTTGATTTCTTTATCAGTCAACATATGTTGTGCTTTGGTTGTGGACTCGTGTTAACTTTATTATTTATTTATTATTTATTATTATTATTATTTATTTTCATATTTTGAATTTAGAGTGTAACGTGTCTTCATTTAAGTGAGAAAAATCGAAAAACAAAGTAACAAAGTAGAAATGATGGTGAAAAATAATGACAGGAATGGAGTCTGGCATTCATGTACCATAGATATTTACATTAGATGTCGCCTATGCTATTGCTGTCTATTGGAAAGAATGCATCAATAGAGCTACCATTTTAGTATAGGGTAGTGCTCCTTTGAAATGAGTGTGGGACCAAAGTGCAGTGGAGGACTGCCCATTCAGAGACATAGATATATGCATATATACATGTATATATGATCGGGAGTTGGTCAGTATGCAAATATTTTTTATTAATAGGTTTACATTTTGAATATTACAATTTTACATCACTTTTCTACATCGATGGATAAGTGACCGCACGGGCATTGACGACAAAGAGCAGTGTTTGTGTGCATGGAAATGTATGATCCTCCCTGTTATGAAGGACTCGTTCACTTAGCTGACAATAATACAAGTTTCTGGCACCTCAGCATCTTGTTGTCATATTTATTTACATTACTAGCGTAAGCCCTAGTATTTAGTGCGAGCTGGCGCTACTTTGCCTTATGGTCAGGGCAGTAAGAAACTGTATTATCATCAGTACTTGTTTAACACAAATGTTCGTAACATACAAAAACGTAAAAAAAGGAATTCTTACCTATGAAATGTTCTGCTTTTATGCTTTGTTTTTGTTTTTTTTTTTGTTTGCTTATTACTACACCCATACACAGCATACACAAGTCCAGCATCTTCAAACTGGCTTTAGTCTTGACTAGTACGGTTGAATGACATTTGTCCTTGGAGCCCTGCACAAATGTGGCGACGCTATTGACACGTTCAGAGTCCGAATGCAATATCTAGTGTATATATCTATGTTTATGTACAAAATACCACTTGACAACAAAATTAAACTTTTTAAAAAAAGTTAATCCCTTTATAACATCCATTATTGTTACTTTGATAAGACACTGCATAAATAATTAAAATCTGTGAGTGCAATAGTTTGTAGGAAATAATCATTTCAGCACTACCTGTTTGGGACACACACAGATTCTGTTTACATTTGGCATGCAGTCACTGTGCTTCGATCAAACAGAATGAAACATTCAAGTGTGTTTATGTTTGTCCATATCAAGTAGCTTCAGAAATAAATTGCAAACCTTTGTTTTAAAAGTATTTGCTTTACAGATATTTTGTAGTGAAGCCTTTCAGAGAGGGCATAACGACGGTGGGTTGAAATGATATAATGTAAATGCAAATATGATGAATAAAGTGTGTTGTGCTATAAAGATACCCAAATAATACAGTACTGTATATGTATATGACAGCCACATCAATTAAAACACACACATATGCAAGTATAAATTATATTGTGGTGAAATGCTGAGCTATTATAGAAGATTGATCATTGGATCTGTTTTGACAACCACTGGAAGTGGTCAAAAGTGGACAAGCTGAAAGAGTTCTAAATTCCATTTATATATGTATTAGCATCAACCACAATTAATATTAATACCAAGTGTAAACAGGGATTACATGAATACAATATTATTAAATAATATATTTAGAATAATATTAATAATAATAAATATTATTTAATAATATTATTTATTAATAATATTATTTTTACTCACGGGTACCTTCACTATCTCTATAGCCTATGTACTTAAGCAAACGGTCTTGTGATTTTTTTCTTTCTTTTAAAGCTGATGTCTGCTTGTCATAAGTAAATATATATAAATATTACACACCAGCTGCTGGGAGAGCTCAGCGATCATCCTGTCTTTGCTTCTGAGCTCATCTCTCAGTTCTTCAACCTCTTTCAGGAGCAGCGCCACCTACAGAATAACAGAAGACAAAATAACACAAAATAAGACCTCTAAGTACCAAAGCTAATATAAATTTCTGTTTTCAGTAAACAATGCCTAACTGTGTTTACACAAGTGCCTTGCAGTGTCCTGTAGTATTATATGCTAAACTCATTTAAAAGTACTCTGTCTATGTTTTTCTGTAATTATTGGGCATACAGTTTTCATGACTTAGTATCAGAACTGTCCAATTTTGTAGAATATTTTACATTAAAATCCTTTTATCAAACCCAAAGACCTTGGAAATAATTACAAACTGACTTCTTTTTTAAAGTAGTGACCAGAAAAAAAACCCTTTCTTTATTAAAAAATAAACACATTTTAATATATTTCTACTATTAAAAGTATATATTAACTACTGAATGTACCAGCTCTCTTTCTCAACATATTACTAATATAATTTTTTTATGTCTTTGTAATGTTTTCACAAGTAATGACAGTCATTTGCATTTTTAACAAATTGTAAACTAGAAGAAATATTTTTAGAAGAATATTTTATGAAAAAATAACTATTACATACACAGATTCAAATGTGCATGTCTTCAAAAGTGATAACCATTTTATAAAACACATTTTTATTTATTGTGGAAAACTGGAGAACATCTAGATTACACTGGAAGTTATATATAATTTATAACAAAATAGCAAAAGATGTCACCTTTTCATCAAGTAAAGACTGCTCAGTGGATTGTGGAGTCAGAGCCTCTGAAGTTTCTTCAACTGAACAACCAGTCTCCATCTAAAAACAACAACAACAAAATAAAATTTCTAGTGCTGCAATTGAGCCAATACATTATTTCTCTAAAAAGAAGTTTAGTTGTGGTCACAGTAGACATTTCTGCCCCAATTATTTCTATTCTCTTAGACTTTTCCTTTGTGTTGCATACAATAGAATAGCACATTGTACAAGAAGAACCTCAGACATGAAAAAACTAGTTATTTTCTCCAGCAGTGTATCATATCTAGCATTTAAGGAAATAGTTAACACTAAATATTAAATATATGAGTGGTTCTGCAAAGAACATGAGAAACCACACAAAAATAGACATGACGAACTTTTAGCATCCTATTCAAAAGACTTAGGGCTGTAATTGTAAATGTTGAGCAAAGGCTATGAATCCATATTCATTCATTCATTTTCCTTTGGTTTAGTCAGGGGTTGCCGCAGCAGAATGAACCGCCAACTATTTTGGCATATGTTTTAAGCAGCGGATGCACATCCTGCCACAGCCCAGTACTGGGAAACACCCATACACTCTCACATTCACACACTCATACACTAGGGCCAATTTTGTTTACCCAATTCACTTATACTGCATTACTTTAGTGCGGCATTTGACACCATTGACCACGGTATCCTCATAAATCGCTTAAAGTCTACAGGTGTCCAGGGACAGGCTCTACAATGGTTTAAGTCATACTTAGCTGACCGGTACCAGTTTGTAAATATTATTGGACAACCTTCACAAGTCAGCCCAGTAAAATATGGGGTGTCTCAAGGATCAGTTTTAGGCCCTTTGCTGTTTACAATATACATGCTACCCCTGGGAGACATTATTAGAAGACATGGGATCAGCTTTCACTGCTATGCAGATGATACTCAATTATATATTTCAACTGAACCTGATGAGATGTCTAAACTGTCCAAGCTAACTGAGTGTATTAAAGATGTTAAAGACTGGATGACCAACAATTATCTTCTCTTAAACTCAGACAAAACAGAATTATTACTTATTGGGCCTAAATCCTGTACACAGCAGATCTCACAACTCGACCTGCAATTAGAGGGATACAAAGTTAGCGTTAGCTCTACTATAAAAGATCTGGGTGTCATATTAGACAGCAATTTAACTTTTAAAAATCATATATCCCATGTCACAAAAACTGCTTTCTTTCATCTGAGAAATATCGCTAAGTTACGAAGTATGCTATCCATCTCAGATGCAGAAAAGCTAGTCCATGCTTTTATGACTTCTAGGCTGGACTACTGTAATGCACTGTTTGCTGGCTGCCCAGTATCCTCTATTAACAAACTTCAATTAGTACAAAATGCAGCTGCCAGAGTTCTTACCGGGTCTAGAAAATTTGATCACATCACCCCAATTTTATCCTCCTTACACTGGCTGCCTGTTAAGTTTCGTATTGAATTTAAAATATTGCTTCTTACCTACAAAGCTTTAAATAATCTAGCTCCTGTTTATCCTGTTTATAAAGGAGGTCGAGCCTTCTCATTTATAGCTCCTAAACTCTGGAATAGCCTTCCTGATAACGTCCAAGGCTCAGACACATTCTCCCAATTCAAAACTAGATTAAAGACCTATCTGTTTAGTAAATCATACACTCAATACACCACTTAGCGGGTTTCCACACAGGTTCTGCATCTTGTTTATATACACTATGAACAGCAGCTACGCTAATTATTCTCTTTATTTTCCATTTCCACCTGGGGATACTCGTCCCGAGGCTCTTAGACTATGCAGAGTCACTGATTCGATCCATGACCAACAACGAGATGATCCCAAGGTTTCCATATCCTGGACCAGGCATTATCCTGAGCAGCTACTGTGGTGGTCATGGAGGAGTGGAACATGAGACTGATTCCTGTGACGTTCCAGGGACAGACGAGTCTTCGCTGAGGCCAGCTTCCAGCCTCCGCCGCTGAGACTGCAGCTCTGCACAAGACGTTTGGCCAGCGGAGAAATTAAAATAGTCGTGCCCAACTGAGTCTGGTTTCTCTCAAGGTTTTTTTTCTTCACTTTCGCCAATTAGTGAAGTTTTTTTTCCCTCTCCGCTGTCGACACTGGCTTGCATGGTTCGGGATCTGTAGAGCTGCGCATCGTTGGATTTGCTCTTCAGTGTTTGGACTCTCAGTAGTGATTTTTAAACCACACTGAACTGAGCTAAACTGAACTGAATTTAAACAATAAAAACTGAACTACACTGTTCCAATTTACTATGACATTTTATGTGAAGCTGCTTTGACACAATCTACATTGTATAAGCGCTATACAAATAAAGGTGAATTGAATTGACTTTGAACTGTAGGGGAAATCGGAGAACCCGGAAGAAACCAACATGAACACTGGGAGAACATACAAACTCAACAAAGAAATGCCAACTGGCCGAGCCAATGATGGGGTATTGTTTGTAGAATCTTAAGAAAAATAATGGCTTTACACCATGCTGTAAAATCGAATATGAAAACAGTGAAGCGATGTGAATACATCCCAGATGCTCTATAAAACTGAGTTGACATGAGGCTAATGGTGTCCTTAGCAATATTTTGGAAGAATGTCTTTACTCTCTTTCAATTTAACAACCATACTTGAAGAATTTGTAGACTTATGTGCCGAGGCCTCATGATGAAAAAGAAAGAACAGATGTGAAGTGTCCTTCTTAAGTTGTTATCTCTTTCAACATCTTACTCATCTCTTCAAAGGCCTTCAAACCCTTAAGTGTGACGGGACTTGCAACACTTCTCTAAGGAGCTCTAGAACATGTTCTACCTCTCAGAAATGATCTACAATCAGCTTTAACAGAGACCGCTTCAGCTCAAACAGCTCAAAAGTGGTTCAGAGTTAAAGCTATTGCCTTTGTGGGCACTGCACAGATATACAGTATGGCACTTAAGCTTAGGATGAGATCTTACCCTTTCTGCCCTCCCATTGCTTCCTGGCTCTGTCACTGTCTAATTTATGTAAAAAATAGTTAAATTTAGTAGTACGAAAGAAAGAGAACTCAGAGAAGGCTTAATACAGAAAATAAAGAGTTGATTTTGGCCTTTTTTTGGGGTTAATTTTAACGCCTTTCAGTACCAAGCATCAAGCTTGTCAATTTTTTATTTGCCTTTTATTCTTACTCCTATCAGTAACTTTACGTAGTTTAAAGCAAGATATATTTACCTACCACAAAATAAACTATACCGCAAAATCTAAATTGATTATTGCATGCTTTATCTCATTCTGTTACTGTCATGGAGCGGACACTGACAATGGAATTGAGGATCCAGTATCCAGTAAATTGCAGTATTTATTACAAGAATGGTCAGGCAGGCATCGGTTAAATACAGGAGCAAACAGTATCATTCAGGGCAGTGCAAAAAGAGTAGTCTGGTCACAGGCAACTAGATCGGCCCAGGCAGCTAACAGCATAAACAATAAACAAAGCAAATGTCTAACACGCCTAGGGTAGGCTAGGCAAGTAAAACGCACTGTAATGTTCACAGATAAACAAGACTCAGCCCAGAGGTGTGCGTGTGTGCTTTGTATATAGTCCATGTAATCAGTTCATAACAATCCTCCGGCTGTGTGTGTGTGAGTAATCAATGGAACATGAAACAGGTATGTGTGAGCGGTGCATGATTGGATATGTAGTTCTTTAGTATGCCAGCGATCTGCAAGGATTAGATCGCTGGTGGCTGTGACAGTTACATCACTTGTCATATGTAGGGCCAGATGGAACCTGCGGATGTTTTTTGCTATTTCTGCAGAGAATTTTGGTAAAAATCTGCTGATTTCTGCGGATTTATTTTGGGAGTATCATAACTAAAACCTTAATATGTGAAATAAAAAATAATATCTTTTTAACTTTTATTTAATGTTTACAATGCAAATCCAATTAGATTCACTTTATTTGGTAAACAAAGCAAGTCTCTCATATAATACATCTACTAAAAGACAGAAAATATTACTGTACAAACTACATTGTACATAAATCAGATGAACATTTTTATATTAGTCAATAATATTACTGAAAATAATTTAACTGAATAAATATAGATTTACACACATTTACTCAAGTAAATAAACAGAATTAATGATGGGCTAAAAATCTGCGGAATTCTGTTATCTGTTGTTGTTTATATTATTTTATGCTTTGAGATTTTGTTGCCACTTACAAGTATTTGAGACAATTTTAGGCAAGTATCTTATAATCCTAAAATTCCCTTCTATGTAAGTTTTCTCTTCTCCAATCACTTAAATTAAATCTACACTTTTCTTCAGACTGATGTTTGAAACAACCCATTTTGCATCACAGTTCAGAAAGAACAATATTTTATAACAACTGGTGACACATTGCTGACCTTCCGACTCAATATAGGACCATTAATGGCAGATGCATTTTGTTTACAATGACTGAATGAATGATTATTTTGAACACATCCATTTCAATGCATGATTAGCCAATTACTCAGAACAATTTCTATTACACTACTACATCCACATATAAATAATTTGCAATGTAGATTGCTATTAAAAGTGGATCAAGAGGGTAAAGATGCTGTACTGTTATTTTTAACATACATGCATGCATATACAAGCCCAATAAGCCAAACTTTTGGGACATTTTCTAAAATGCTATGCAATCAAGAATAAAAGATTTGTCATTTGCCATCTTAATAGTCTTCAATGTATTTTGTAAATATAATAAAACTTTGATTTAGATTTACTCTTTTCTACTTACTGTGATTTCTCTTTCAGAAAACTAAAAATTAGCTGACATTAACTGGCATCTGGATTGATATAATTTCTTTACACCTAACATGTTTTTATTTGATTGGGCCCTATATTTTAGAATGTATCATTCATTTATATCATTGATTTCAGTCATTCACCTTTTGCAATTTCTTGAAAACAAGAGTTTTTAATTAAATTTAGAAGACACCACTCACCAAGACAGCATTTGTTAAGGTTATAAGTTATTATATGTGTTATCTGATGACTCTAGCAGCTATTCTGTGCTTTTGATATCAGATTTAAGTGCTACTTTTTTTCATACAATAGCAAAAGGTTAAACAATGTTGTGGTCTATTTTTTAAACAAATGTGTACACTTCCAAAATAAACCTCTAAATTGGTTTCAGTCTTAAATTATAAAATAAAATATTTTCATTGAATATCGATCTTTTTTTCATTGAGTATACCACTATTCTCATGCCAATTGTTTCTCTTTGGGGATGTCAGTTAAAGAAAAACTACATAGTTCCTCTGTGATTAAACGCATGCTTTCAGATGAAAATACATTTGCTGTAGATGTCTGATTTTTTAATCATACAAACCCAGAACTATCATCTCACAAGGTAATTAACATGTTCAGCCATGTTAATATTTTTATGAGACCCTCAAATCCAACTTGTCAGATTCACTGTCCTGCAGATTTCAACTCCAAGTCTGATCAAACTCATCAAGCTAGATTCACAGATCACACATTGAAAACAGATTCACATGTTTCAACAAAAATAGTTGGCTTTTGACAGCTATAGTCAAAGATTAACAGAGTACACAGACACAAACTTTCTAGGACTTCTGTAATGAGAGGTTCCATTTCAAATTACTAAGTACAACTGAATGATGTATTTCAGAAGTCCAAAGGATTCAATTAAACCACACCAGTACCTGGTGAAAAAAACAGTAGGTAATTCAGGCAGGGATTTTTGTGCAGGGACTTTTGTGCAGATGATGAGAGAAAAACACATTCTGCATATCTTCTACCATTTATAAGTAATACCCCAAGACTTTTTTAAAGAAATGAGAGGTTCAGCATTCATGCACTCATTTGACTATGCAAATTCACTTTATATAAATGGTACAAAATGCAGCTGCAAAGGCTCCTGACTTGTGTCAGCAAACATGCATATCACCCCAACCTTAATCTCAGTACATTGATTTCCAGGCTGCTACAGGATTGATTTCAAAGTTCTTGTAATGGTTTAGCACTATTCTATGTCAGTGATCACCTTTTAGAGACAGGAAAACCTCTAACTAAAGACTAATAGTGGTTCCAGATTAAATCTCCTAAATCACATGTAAACAAGCATTGAAAGTAGCAGAACTATAGATGTAAAACAGTCAGTTAGTATGAAAAAAAAACAAAATTGTAGATTGTAAAATTATTTTATGTATTCTTTTAAAGAAAACATAAAACCAATGGAATAAACTATGGCGTAATTATCTGTCAATCTATCTGTTAGTTAGTCTATCTGTATGCATGTAGTCTTAAATTATATTTTATACAACGCATCAACAATTTGAAGTTCCCAATTTAAAGGAATAGTTATCCCGTTAATTAAAATTGCATAATGAACTTACCCTTAAGTCACCCCTTAAGTCTGACTAAAAGTCTGACTAGAGTTTATAATTAAAATAGTTAAAATTAATTTTTTGTTACAAAAAAAAATGTATCCACATTGCAAGACTTTTTATTAACTCCCTGGAAATTTAAAGCCACTATCCACCACCATTATACAGCATGGAAGAGCAAAAATAAAATGTAAATCTACTTCAACTGTGCTAATCTGACAGAAAACAAAGCCATATGTTACATGTTATACAGCCACAGGACAACGACGCCAGTGCGCTCAACACACATCAGCTATAGGAGTAGAGAGACAGTAATAGAGCCAATTCAATGGATGGGGATGATTGGGAGGCCATGATGGGTAAGGGCCAGGACACCAGGGTAACATCCCTACACTGAAAAAAAGGATTCAAAGATGATTCCTTGGATTTACTAAATAGTTTTAAGTTAAGTGATTGTAAACTATTTATTTGGGCTGAATTTAAACAAACAAATTAAGTTGAACATTACTACATTTAATTTGTAATTTTAACACATATAAATTGTTTCCAACAATTTTGCAGAAATCCCTTTTTCAGTGTACTTTTTACCACATTATTTTAAAGACCACAGCGCGTCAGGACCTTGGTTTAACGTCTCATATGAAAGACGGCACCCACTGACAGTGTAGGGTGCTCTTCACTTTATAGACTGTGTTGCCATGGATTCTATTGTTGTGAAGGTGAAACCCGAAGGTAACCAATCTGAGTATGACACCATTGGCAGGTGACTCCTGGCCATGACCCACGTCCTTGGTTACAATAGTGATTTTCTTGTTATTTACAAATTGTTGGAAACATTTGAGATATTGTAAGTAAATGGAACAAAGTACATAGTTTAGATTCTAATAATAAAGGAAACTATTCAAGACTAAGTTATTACTATAGTGCAAATAACACACAATACAGTGAAGTCAGAATTATTAGCCCCCCTTTGTTTTTTGTTTTTTTTTGTTTTTTTTTTCTTTTTTTTAAATTTCCCAAATGATGCTTTTCACAGTATGCCTTATAATATTTTTTCTTCTAGTCTTATTTGCTTTATTTCTGCTAGAATAAAAGCAGTTTAAAATTTTTTATGACCCATTTTAAGGTCAAAATTATTAGCCCCTTTAAGCAAATTTTTTTTCCAACTGACTACAGAACAAACCATCGTTATACAATAACCTAATTACCCTAACCTGCCTAGTTAACCTAATTAACCTAGTTAAGCCTTTAAATGTCACTTTGAGCTGTATAGAAGTGTCTTGAAAAATATCTAGTCAAATATTATTTACTGTCATCATGGCAAAGATAAAATAAATCTGCTTTTAGAAATGAGTCTATTTGTTAACAAATGTATTGAAAAAATATTCTCTCCGTTAAACAGAAATTGGGGGAAAAATAAACAGGGGGGCTAATAATTCAGGGGGGCTAATTATTCTGACTTTAACTGTATGTATATATATATATATATATATATATATATATATATATATATATATATATATATATATATATATATATATATATATATATATATATATATATATAGATATTTAATTTCCAAAGTTATTATTATGATTTCTTTAATTTGCCCAAATTCAGAAATGGATTGTAATGTAATCAAAGATTTGTTCTCCTCTCTATACTACTCCAGTGTACGTGTTGCTGACTATGAGGGAGACCAATCTGAGTATATTTATTTTAAACTGCAGTTATATCCATTCTAAAGTGCCCATAATGAAGTAACTAAAGGACTAACATTAAGGAGTAACTCCTGCACCTCTACATCTCCCAACCGCACATAACCCTGTGACCAGTAAAAACATTATCAAAAATTTATGTGGGGTTTGAGACAATATGAGCTGCATATATGTTGATGTCAATGTGTAATCCATTGGACACCATGTCGAATTTAATGTACAAGCTAATTAAATGCCCCTTTATTTGTAATATTAAATGCCTATTCAGCACCTCATTTCTAAATTTTCTTAAAAAATAATATATATTATATGTTTTATTTCAAATAAATGCCTTTTTCCTGCTCTTACAGTATATGTGTGAATAGAAATGATGGAGCAATGGAATCAGAATAAGACAGATTTGAACTTGTGCTAGTTATGATAAGAAACCAAATCCTCTGTCCTTATACACCATACCACTGTTCAAATTTCCATGCTTTTGTCATTTTTTTTCTGGCTCAACCAGACAATGATGGCCAGAGTTAGTCTTTGACAACAACACAGGTAATTGGAACTAATTGCAAGTAATTGTACCAATTTTGTTAAATTATACTCTAAGGCATGGTAACCTAACCTCTCCTTGTCCTATTTTTCAGAAATATCATCTAGGGGGACTGGATTGCATGGCCACTGCCTCCTTTGATAAAACAATGGCTGGTATTTTACATCAAAGTAAAGTTATTGTGGAGGAGGAATTACATTTTGTTGGTTTAACTATTTTTGTGTGTGTTTTGTTTGTGTGAAAATGTATAGATTATTTTACTTTTTATACCGTGTCAACATTGCATCTCTAACAACACACATTTCAGCATTCAGTTAGGTAAACAAAGCAATATTGTGTGTGCATTATTGAAATTGTGAACATCGGAACTTAGGGGAGACAAATGGTCACATTTTACATTATGGTTCCATAAGTTAATGTTAGTTAAAGTGCCCCTTATGGATTATAAAAAGTCATATTTTGATTTTGGGAGCACGCCACAAAACGGTGATGTGCATGCAGGGTCTAAAAACACTTTCATTGTCTTATAATATGCATTTATTTTTATTTAATTATCCCAAGTAGTCTTGTATGATTTGTTCAGTGATTCATTTAATCTTTCTCTTCCCTCACAATCCACAGTGTTTAAGGGAGTAGGGTTCAAGTTTTCAAGTTTTTTTGTTTTTCTTTTGGACAGCGTGAGCAAAAAGAAGGCAGTCAATAATATACTGAGACGCCAAGACTAAATTACTCAAGATCATTTTGAAAGACAATTAATTTTAACAACTCTGAGTCGACTCTTTCTATTTGAGAGAGCTGTAACTTTACACATGGTACACTTATTTTTATTCCCTTTCTTTATTCACTTATGTTTATTTACTTATATAGATATATCTTAAAGGGGTTGGGAGACGAGGCTCTGATTGTTTTAATGAATGTTATACTAAAAACACACCCATAACTCATTAAGAGCATAAGCACAACCATGATAGACCATGCGCAAGGGCGCAAACCGTATTTTTCCATCCTTAAAATGGGAAAAGTGGATTCAGACATGCCCTTAATGCTTTTGCGCCATGCACTTTAGATTTTGCACTTAGATCGTTAAAATAGAGCCCTTAAAATTACTGAATTTGTATTAACTAATGTTAAACACAGACAAATAAACACTGTAACAAATGCATTGCTCATTGTTTCTTCATGTTATTAAATACATTAACTAAAATAACTATGGTTACTGTAAAGTGTTAAATTTGTGAAAGTGTATTGTAAAGTGTTAAATCAAAGAGTTGATTGTAAACCTTATTGAAAAGTATCACCAAAAAAGAACAAACATCCGTGGAAGCTCATGAATCAAAAAGACTGCATTAATATGAGAGAGCACGACTTCACAGCGCAACTGAAAACTTCCTGATGACTATATATGTGCTGAAAACGAAACACAGCCAATCAAGTCAGGATTTCATTATAACACAGAGGGAAGTTAATTAAAATTTAATTGGCACAGTGCAAACGATTTTATCTCTCTCCTTAAAGTCAGGTGATATTTGTTAAACAAATGTCAGCTTAACTAACAAGACTTCTGAGCACACATAATGACAATGTTTAAACGTTGTTCTTTTCAATAGTTACAGACATAAGTTTTTTTCATTATAGTGCTTGCTAAGAATAAAAAAAAACTACTAAATGCCATGTGTATATATCAGGAAATTTCTGATGAAAGTGCTACTGAGACCCCTGTAGCCTTCGTTTTTTAAAGTTCATGAAAATGTGATGGCATCTTAGTAAATGTCAGAGTTTTCAAACACACTTTGGGCATTTGACATCAATTACTCTATAAGATCTAATGCTCAAATGACATACGAGCTTATGTGCATGTATTGCAAAAAATCAGGCTTGTTTGGACCCATATGTGCAGCTTTATTGAATAACACAACCCATGATTGGGATTGATCAACAGCAACAGTATAAACGGAAACAAAACATATGCACAGTCGATGAACATTGTATGTAAACGGATTAGGGTTGAGGCAGAAAACTAGCAATCCAAAAACCAGAAGATCAGTTCAAAGCCAAACAAGGGAATGGCAGGTGAAAACAAATGTTAATCAAGACTTTGCAAAGAGGTGAGTTATGTTGTGTGCCATATCATATCATATCATATCATATCATATCATATCATATCATATCATATCATTATGTTGTGTGCATATTATCAATCCTAAATAGTATTCCAAAAAAGAAATAGTGTGTCCCAAACTTGAAAAGAGTATGTCAAAGCTTCCTGGATATTCTACAATATACACTAGAAAAGTGTAGAACCGTCCATATACCCGCTTATATTGGCCACAATACATTCAATTAGAACTACAAACTTGAGGTAAAAGTGTAAACAAACTACAAACATGGAGGACACACGAGATCAACCATGAAGTAGAGAGGCTTCGGTAAAGTTGTTTGAATGACTATTAATTAATATCTAGTCAATAGGCAAATGTTTAAATCACATTTTCTGTGATACATTTAATTTGCAACAACAATGTGAACTTAAATAAAGACTTGTCTGAGCATTAACTTCTGAATGCATAATTATCCAAAGACCAGAGAAATATCCTCTGCTTGAAAGACACGTAAATGGCATATTAACCTGCTGTTGCATCATCAATAAGGTAGGTAATTAAATAAGAAAGAAATGTAAATGATGTGTGGAGATGTTTGATAGGGAATGCAACTAAGCAACATTAAGCAGACCCCCAATCTCTCAGATTTCCCTCCCTGGAGTATCTGACATCATGTACCTCATTTAGGACATGCATAAGGGCTTCCCCTACCGTAATATACCTGAAACACAGATTGCTGTAAAACTCGTTCCAGGTAAGCGTCTTCTCTCGTTAACTGCAGGGAAAGAGTTAAACGAAACCATTTGCCGATTTCACACACATCATACCAGCCATACATGTAAAGCACAAATAATGTCTTTCAATTCGGTCGCGTCCAGCAGCCGTCATCCTTGAGCCAATCTCCATCATTGTAAGCTGCTTGCTGTTCTGTCTGTTCCATTGCTCCATTTAGATGTTTGCTCACATTTTCTTTTGCAGTCTGAAGCACGTCAAACTCACAAAATGCCCAATTTGCACCACAGGGTGTCTAATCGCATCTTTGCGTTGACTTCACATGTAAATCACTGGCACTTCATCCGTGTCTGCTTACTGCACAGGCTGCAAAGCAATTCCCCTTCCATATAGATTTGCGAATTGGGACACAGCCCTAAAGAAGAGCTATATGGGTGAAAGTAAATGATGTACAGCTGTGACCGTAATCACTACCAGGTCTGAGGAATGGTGGGAAATAGAGTTTAAGTGCAGAGGGTCAAAATTCAGAGGGTTTCCTGTGGTGGTTAAAGAAGGGCAATGTGGAGTTTACTGGCAACAGAATGTACAGCCCTAAGAACGTATATCAGATCATTGAGTACAGACTTTTTATATGGCAACTGGAGCTGTAGTAATGAAATGACTATTTTTGTCATGTTTAATAGAAGATTGTGTCACATTTTAATTTAAGGTACAGTTTTCGCTATTAACAAACATTAACTTAGACATTTAGCTCAATAAAACTTGATGCTTACTAATAGGCAGAAAGGTAGTAGTTGTCTTTAGGTATTGGGTAGGATTAGGGATGTAGAATAAGATCATATTTTATTGACAGCAAGGTTCCCAACTCAGTTTATAAAAAGTACCAAATAAAATCATTGAACAGTCTGTGTGTTACAATTAGAATATTTTCAAGCGAGAATACTTTTCTGCACACATCAAATAAAAATAATGACTTTATTCAACACGTTACCTCCTCTTTGTTAGAATTAGCTGCATGTTCACAACAGGATATTATATTACCTATATTATATTGTAGGTACCTATAGATATTATAGGTACCTGTACTTTATTTTTTAAACAAAGAATGCTACGCGCAGGCATCTGAGGGGTATTCGTCACTGCACAATGCTTGTGAATATGTGCAATATACTGACACTGAGGAAAAGAAACTGTTGAATAAAGTTGCTATTTTTGTCTTATGTGCACACAAAGGTATTCTTGTAGCTTGATAAGATACCAATTGAACCACAGAAGGCATACGGTCTGATTTGATTTTTGTTTGTTTGTTTTTGGTACCTTTTGTGGACTTTAGTTGGCAACTTGCTGTCTGTGAAGGATGAGGAAGTATTTCTTTTAGACAGGTAATGCTATTTTTTAAAACTATTTTAGTCACGCAAAACTTATGTAGATTTTGTTGTTTTGAATGGATTACATGCACAGAAGTGCTGTTCAGCCACTGGAATCTTCCGGAGAAAGATTCATGTGACTATTTTCAATTTCATAAGGTACATTTTACAGAGAATCGATAATGTAGATTTTTATTCAGTTTAATAACAAAATGTAAGTAAATAGCGCTATTCCATCTAGTCTGATTTACTGAGGTGAAGTTGGCTTGATATTCATTTTTGAACAATGACAACATGTGACACGATCACTATATTGTTTACCATGGTACTTTGAATATTTGGTCTGAAACAGCATGTAAGTATGGCTTAGTAATAAATGTAATTCCCGCACGCCGCCAAGCAACAACTATACAGCAGTTGCTTTAGGACAAAGCACCTGAGAGAATGAGATTTTCATGCATTAAATATTGCACATTATTACAAGTTTTGCTTGCTACACAACTGAAAACATGCTAGATATAATACAGTTTTTGTTCAGAATTGTAGTATTATAAAGTACTTCAAAGTTTTCTAACTGGCAACTGACATGATCTAAGGGTCTCTGTCGTCTTTAATGTGCGAGTTTGCATGATTTCAGGAGGTGTGGTTTTGAACGGCAGGGGAGGGACTGTGTTTCAAAGATATTATGCTAACCGGTTAGCATTTAGGCAGATCACCTACTGCACATTTGACCTTAACCTTGACTCAAGTAATATTAGAGACCAGAGATGCAATTTGTTTTGTCAATTTAAACAACTGTGAACAGAGATCCTGTGTTTTCTTTAGCCTTGTCAAGCTTCTTTGTAAAGATCTCTCTTAGAGAGTTGACGTGTTAACTTAAAAGATTTTTTCTGGGTTTATTTCTTTTTCACTTTATGAGGCGGTTATTTTTTCTAGTTAATGTTGGAAGCTGCAAGCTGCTTTTGTTTGCCTTAGACAAGAGAGCTAAAGAGAGATAGACCTGTGTTAGAGAAGAGAGACACAGTACCTCAACTGAATGTGTTCACATACTGCTAATCTGATGCATGGCAACCATCGCTACAACAATTTGCTCATGAAAGGGAAGACTAGCTGATGCCTCAGAGAGAGAGAGAGAAAAGGATTAACCAGACACTCAGAACTTGTCTCTCCACGGTGAATCATTTTCTGTGATTTCAGGGTATTTGTTAAAATAGTGACACTGCTGATTAGCTTCTACTGAAATTAGATGTCAGTACAAGACAGACAAGGAAGTTTAATTGTTGTAGATTTAAATGGATAGCTCAACCTAAACCGATAATACCTTCACTTGAACAGAAAATAAGTTATTTTGACAAATGTTGGAAACCTGCAACAACTGACTGCCATGCTATTAGTTTTTTCCTACTAAGGAAGTCAATGGTTCAGGTTTGGTAACTTTTTCAAAATATTTTTTTGCGATCAAAAAAGAAAAAAGGTTTGGAACCACTTGAGGGTGAGTAAATAAATGTTTTTGGGTAAAATATTCCTTTAAATATTTGACTTGTAATAGCTATTTGAGTTACAGTACACTGTATTGCCAAATGTTTTATGATATCTGCCTTTACATCCATATGACATTTAATGACTCCCAATCATAATTTGTGGGATTTAATACAGAGTTGGCCAACCTATTGCAGCTTCAACAGCTTTAACTTTTCTGGGAAGAGTTTACATAAGGTTTAGAAGTGGGGATTTTTGACTAAACTGTGTCCTCCAGGCTCGCCTGATGCATCTTGGCTAAGATTCTCAGATCCACTAGCTCCAGCTTGGCTTTACGAACCTTACGAGTCCACACCACAGCTCCCTAATTTTTATCTTCCCTCATCTTTCAGTTTAAGCTTTTATTTTTGTCATTCCTATGACTGAGAATCTCCAATCCTAGCCTCGCCTTGGCTCTATGGTCTTTGTAGCTTTGTGAGTTATTTAGTTAGTCAGTCTGTCAGTCATACTGTGTATTTTTTAGAATGTTTGCAAATCATTTATGATAATTTTGATCTTTGATTTAGTTTATACTTGTTCTTTGACTATCTACCTGTTACCTTGTAACTTCTATGTTTGCGTGCTTCTAAGTGTTTGGTTTTGTTTTCAATACATGACTGTAAGTTAGATCCTCGCCTCATCAACTTCTCCACTACCACATTATATCTAAACTGTAAAAGGTGGTAATCAATATAGATTACATTTGTTGACATAAACTCTTTAATCAGTTATGTTTGTCAAAATTTATTATGATAGTTTGAAAATAAAAAGAGTTATTTAAATGTCACCAAATAGAACATTTCTTAAAATTTGGTGTGGGGCCACAAGACTGCCAAGGAGACTTTGGCCCTATTTACACTGATGCATTTTAATCATAAAATGTCAGTTTAGAATGAAAACAATCCACGTCCACACTGGCGTCCCATCTAGCATTTGAGAAAAGCTCTCCACAATACGCTGCTGATGTACCGCTGCATCTCATCTCACTATAGTTATTTCATCTTGTCCCTATCTAACAACTCTTTGGTTTTTTGAATCTCTAACTTGTTCTCAGGTAACGTGTTTTGCTTGTCTAAGCGGCAAGATAAATTAATATATTAATTTATGCAACCACGTACACAGATTCTGCATATTTGACTGATTGCTTGCCTTTATTTCATATATTGTATAGACTTATTGTACGTAAAATTTTTATAATGGCCAATTTTGATTATTAAAACTGATATTCAACAAAAGAGACAGGCTACAGTGGGTGACACTGTAAAAGGAGCATTACCTCCACAAGTGGCACTGCCACCGCACTAACATGTGTTTTAGCAGCTTGTGACTATGCCACCAGGGGCACAAAGGGATAGCAATACCCTGCTACTTGTAAATTCATTTTGGAAAGTAAAATTAAAGAAATAAAAGACAACTGAAATGGAAGTACAAACATGCATACAAATAAGTAGGCCTAAATTTGTTAATTAATTGATTAATTGATTAATTAATTAATTAATTAATTAATTTATTTATTTATTTAAGCCTACTTATTTTATATCTTAATTATTGTACATAATAATGTAATAATGTAAATAATAAATGAATAATTAAATAGGCCTAAGTTATTATTATTTATACAGTATGTTTCATATTTTTCAATGAAAATGAAAGGAGACAGTTATGTTATAGGCTCCGTTTTGTTATAAATGCTGTCATATTCTTGTCATATAAGTATGTAGCTTCATGATGTTTTAACATTTTTGGTGTCTGTTAAGTTGTTAATATCAAAATGAAAATAGGCAGTTCCTTATGTAATGTTATCATTTTATCGTGGTAAAACAACGTAGCCAACGTTACTCCCGTGTCATCCTCCACTCAGGAGTTTGTTTTCCATATCAACTTACAAGAAAAGTCTGTAAAGTCTGCAAAAGTCTTGCAAAGTCTGAACTTACAAGGAAAGAATGCAAAATGGAACTTTGTATATATTAAGAAAAAAAAAAAAGTTGTGATATTGAGAAAAAGCCCCAATCAGGTAGCAAATGTCTGCAGCCACGCCTCCATTTTGAGATGTCTCTGTTTTCCTCATCCACACTGACATGCAGCAGCAGCATTTTAAAACAAATACGGCCACTTCAGCATTTCAAAACGCTCAGTTTTCAGGGCTCGAAAACTCTGGGCTAGTGTGGATAAAATGCATAACCGTAGATAAAGTTATGCATTTCAAAACTAAATTGTATTAGTGTAAACAGGGACTTAATCCAGTTCTATAGACAAATGGCAAAGGTGTCTCACCTCAGCACACATTGCCACATAATTAATCACCTTGGTTAATACTACACTACACCCGCAGATTTAACAAATTAAGTTTACTTCTTACATTCATTTACTATCCACTACACTGTTAAGAAAAATCTGTTAAATTTATGGAAAAATACCGGCAGCTGTGGTTGCCAGGATTTTTCCGTAAAAAATATGGAAGTTTTATAGAACTGTTAAATTTACGCAAAATAACCATAGTTCATGAACTGAAACAATGTTCAGTTCACAAAAACTTAGCTTAGCGCACAAAAATGTAAAGTCATTAAATGCATTAATGTGTTCATGTGTGATTTCAATTAACAAACAGATTTTCACTGCATTATTAACTACACAGCCACATTTAAGCAAAAGAAGATGAAGCATAACATCAGATGCCTGTAGTTCATCTTGGACTTGCACAAAGATGCTAATATCCTCCACAATAGTGACACAAAAAACGTTTTACAGTATTTTGCAGTTTTTTTTCTTGATTTTACAGAAAAATAGTAGCAGCTATGGTTGCCAGTAATCTACTGTTTTTAATATTTTACGTTCGTAAATTCAATTTACAGAATATTTCCATTAAAAATACATTCCACAGTCTGTATTTTTCATCGAACACATTTAACTCCTCAAATCCCAGAGCAAAATCCTCACTAGTGTCCTCACTACAAAGGTTTGAAAACTCAGACAGTGATGAAGTTAATGAGATAATTAAGTGTCTAATTAAAGGAGGATTGAGAATTAGTGATGAACAACTGTTAACAAGCAGAATCACAGAAGGAAAGAAAAACAAGACACAAGAAAATAATTGTGTTTATCACACTATTTGAATAGCATGAAAAGCCAAAAGAAAATATACTGTAGGTAAAGTCTGATGAGATTGACTATAATGTCAAAACCACCCTCACCTGCTTGTTAATCCATTCAATATCATGTTAGTTATGTGTGAGAAATTAATAACATACATACATGAAACCACTATAGGTTCAGCAATCAATGACTGTTTAACAGGTCTAAATACACAATTCATAATGAGAATGTTTGAACTATGGCAGAACTTAAAAACAAACACACATCAACAATTAGTCTCTGAATTTCAATAATGGTGACAAACAAAAAAATTAATAAAAAACAACCTAGAACAATACAAAACAATCAACTGAAATATTACTTCCCAAAAAACAAAATAAAATAAAGGCAGAGAAAGAAATTGTAAGAATATAAAGCTGCACTATGTACTATGATGGCACCCAGCATGCATTGCGGCATGAATGAATTGTGCAGCTTTTTTTTCTTTTTAGCAACCATGGTTGAGGTTCATATCCTAATTCTTGATGTCTGTGTGTCTCAATGTGCTGCTGGAGCTCTCAATGTTTAGTGCATGCCACTGTAATTATTAAGTTTATTTATGTCCTTCTGAATTGTTTGTTGCCCCACCATGAAAAGCGCAGTATCATCCCAAACACCATTAATATAAATATAGTTGCAGTACTTTTTTTACATATTAACTTATAAAATATCAGAAATGATATCTGTTACAATTACGTGCATACAGCATATTTTCTCTTCGCCTTTCTTGCTATAACCTATGAGTTTCAGAAACACAGTTATAAAAGCCAGAGAAACATTAAGATAGTGGAGTAAAGGTTCAAGAGCCCAACTAAATCAGCCTCTAATCTCCATGATGGTGAGGTCAAATCAAACATTTTCAATAAAAACATAAACCTCTGTTAATAATCAAATATTCTTTGCAGATGTGACAGAAATGAAGTCAAACTGTAATCAGTGAAGCTGGTAATGCTGTTATTTAATGGAGTTGTTTAATCCTCTGTTTTAATTCAGTTGCTTTGGTGTGAGGCGGTGTCTCTAGTTTTATTTCTTGTTCTTTCCTTCACTGATTGTGCTTATTAGCAGGACATTCACATTAGGACATTCACATTGTCTAGTGGACTAAACTAATTGACTTATTTAGGGACTGGTGAATGAGGGTGTATGGTGAGATTTCAGAGGTTGGTGTATGGTGAGATCAAACAAAGGTTAGATCTGTTACAGTTCTTTTCCGTATTTTTACAGAAATGAGCTTTTAATCATATACAAATAAACTTACCTTAAATTCAGTTCTTCAACTACTTTGGGCCCTATCATACAACCGGCGCATTAGTGCGCAAGACGTGTTTCCACAACGTGTTGCTATTTTCAGACCAACGCAATCTTAATTTTCCCATCTTCCGCCACGTTGTTTAAATAGCAAATCCATTTGCACCACTTTGTGGACTAATGGGTGTTCTGGTCTAGAAAAGAGGAGTGTTAGGGTGCATTGTTGGCACGTTGCTATTTTGAGGAACTAAAATAGACTGTTCAATAGACCAGCTGAAAGCAGGTCTAAAGTCCAAGGCAGAGTGCGTTAGTTGTGCGCCTTGCTTAAACATTGCTTAAAACATGCAGGATGTACAGCACAAATATCTTTACAAATGAAAAAAAAATAAAGGAATAAAATATTACAAAAATTATTATATTCTACATAAATATAACTTGCTTTTGTATTGTTATTATTATTAGTAGTATTATTTATTTATTATTTATTATATGCATATTTATATTTGTTTTATTAAAAACAAGCTTAGATTTGCCCACCTGTCAGGTTTTGGACCATATGGTGCATAGGACGTTTCTTTGGATATAACTCGTTTTCTGGAAATTAGAACTGAATTTAGAAATAGTTTTGAAACAAATCTTTGCACTTAACAAACGAAATTAATTATGTAGGCTAATGGATGTCTTCAGTGAGTGAGTCACACACGTTTCCTTATCCAAGAAAGAGAAAGTGAAACTGAAAGTAAAGGCCAAACGGAGGAGGTTGGAAGTTTATCCACATCCTGCAGATGCTCTGTTTAACTGTTTTCCCGCTAGTGAAGTGTTCAGTTTTTTACAAAGTCCATCATGTAAATAGCAAATGCATGATCGGGCGATGCAACTGACTCTTAAAGGGAATGGGAGATGAGACTCTGATTGATTTATGCTCAAAACACATCCATAACTCATTAAAAGAATAAGCTCAACCCTGTTAGACCATATTTTTGGCGCAGAACATATTTTTCCGTCTTTAAAATAGCAAAAGTGGATTCGGAAATGCCCTATTGCTTTTGCAGCCTGCACTTTAAACTTTGCGCCAAGACTGTTAAAATAGAGCCCGTAGTCTTTCTTTTACTGTATCTATACTGAATATGATTTCTATATACATTTTTTTCTATATATTGTTTCTTAGGTTATTGAATTAAAAATTGTAAGGCTAATTACTGCAATTTTTTTTAGCATACATGTCAGCTAACATGTTTTTAGCATACATATAACTGCACATATAATTTTTAACCCAAGTTGTTGACTCAACAATAAGTCCTGTTAACTCAAAATCTGTGCAGAAACTTGTCTTACAATTTTAAGTTGAAAAATGTATTAGAATATATTTGCCATGTGTTTGTATCTGACCTGAAGCAGTGTCATCAGTTGAAGCAGCTGTTCTTTGACAGAAGAGCAGTCTTGCGCCACGAGATTCAGTGTCAAATCATCAAGTGTAACATGGTCTGACCTTGACCTCTCCAGTCCATGTCCCATAAACCCGTCAAATGACTGCAAAAGGCCAGTTCTGTAGGTCACATAGAGAAAAAAGCTATCAAAAACATGTACCAGGTCTGCCAGAAGCCTCTGCCAGAAGAATGGTAATACTAACCCGAGGATATATAACAATGTTTTGCTTGCTCTTACATATTGTGATAAGTACAGACATCAAATTCACAACAACTTCACCAAATGTCAGAATGAAAAGGTCACCTGTTTTCACGCATGCCTCTGTGTTGTTGCCATCTTCTCCTCTGTGTAGGCCGACCTTCTTTTTCAGACCATTCATAGGACGACATTTCATCAGTGTCTAAAACAAATATAAAATTACCAAGAACTAATTGTAGATGAAGAATTTGCAGTGATTTAACGGTTTTCTACAATTTAACTAACAATTACATTTTGATATGGTAATTAAAGACACTTTATCAGGGTTTCTGCAGGTTTCATCAAGTTAAATCTAAGACTTTTTAAGACATTTTAAGACCATTATGAATAAAATTGTAGACTTTTTATTTGCCCAATCAAAAAATTATTATAATTTAATACACTGAATAATACCATAATAAATGAATAAAAAAATATATATATATATATATATATATATATATATATATATATATATATATATATATATATTAGATATTTCTTAGCAAAATATTTAAAAAATTGTGTAAAAAAAAAAAAAAAACATCAAGCTCTACTTGTATCCAAAAAAATTTTCCAACATAAACTTTCTTTAAAACAAAAAAATGAACAAATGTTTTAAAAGTGTTAAAAAGTATAAAAATATAACTCTATGCAGAACAATCTGTCCAGGCCAGTGTCCTCAGCAGTAAATACATAGAGCAACATTAAACAAATTAAATGTTATTGTAAGGTGAATAATTAAACCATTATGGTAAATAGTTAAAAAATTACATTTTTGAATATAATTTTAAAGTTTATATTGAGATGGATTGTTGGTGATTGTATGGGTTTTGGCCAGATTGAGTAGCAATACACGAACAAAGGAAAATTAAGACCTTTTGGAAAAAAATTCAGTAAAATTTAAAAACACAACATTTTATTAGATTTAAGACTTTTGCCTAAAATTTTTTGGGATTTAAGACATTTTAAGACTTTTAAGACCCTGCAGAAACCCTGTTTATATAACGAGAGCTGACAGTTTATGAAATGGTTACTACAATGCAGAATGTTTAATTATTAAGTGGCCATAAAAGTCAAACCTATTATTCATCTGTACTGTTTAAAGTTTATGTCTAAAAATTATGTCTGTAATCTCATTGTGTTGTGTGTGTAATTTGCAAAATTCAAATTTCAGCATTGCCAGCATAAACTATACACATATATTCCAGCTTCGAGCTCAGTTTCATGTGTTGTTGCATTCTGGAATGTATCCTTAATTTAGCAGAACTTCTACTTTTTCCTCTTTTTTTCATATTATAATAGCATAGCATTAGAGAATACAGTACAATACAAAAAAAAAGTCACCACTAACCGCTGTGAAAAGATGCATCTTCAGACAAGTCCAAATCCAACATGAGGTCATCATCTTCCAGGTCACATGACTCCACATTCTCCAGCTTGTTTAGAATGTCCTTATAAAATAAAATGTGAAAAGAAAGTCAAAAGTGCAGCCTGGACCCATCCTCTATGACAGCAGATCTCAATTTACAATTATGGCTGCACGATATTAGAAAAACCTAACAATGCGATATGAATACAATTTCACCAGATGACTTAATATCTCTATTTGCAAAGAATTTATAATGTTAAATTCATTTGGGATGATTATGCAGTGGGAGTGCATCTCCATAAAATCTAATAAACAATCTATAAACTTTTTGGGGTCGCCTGACACATTTTGGTTGTGACTTGTGCTATTTGCAGTGGATTTCTGTATTTGCATGTGTTGTGAGAATTTTCATGCATAATTATCTATAAATTCAATCAAGATAACTAAGTGCAACTATTAGTTTGCTACAATGCACTTTTTGTGTACATTTCTTTACAAATAAAGTTGCTGAGACTTTATTTATGGAATATTGAGTAGGTGGCGGGGCTTTCTTTTGTGCATCATTCCCTAATAGCAAACTTAAGAAGGAACTAATAGGCAGTTGCTATGGAAGCTCTCAGGTTGATCTGGAAGAAAATGGTCAGACTTTCATTGAAGATTACCAAAACAAAAAAAACAAAAAAAACAGTGGATTCACCTGTACAGCTTAATTATTCACCTAAAAAGAATAACAATGTGAGCTGGCAAAATAAAAAAATCTAAATTTTTCTTTCATGCAAACTTTAATAATGACATGCCAAGTGGATGTGGAAGTTTGTAAAATCATTTGAATAAAGCAATGGGCAGATTAGGCTTCTTTGAAGGAGGAAGGAGGACAATCGATTTGTATTCAAGCAAGGAACAATTCTTATACATGATGGAAGTCACCTCCTCTTCTCCAAAACTCATCTTTCTCAAAGAAGATTAAGTGCCAGCTGAGGACCACTGCTAAATGACTTTTCCCCATGACCAGCTTCCCCTTGAAAGCATTACAACAGACTAAAGGAATACTCAGAAGGGAACAGGTGATTTCTAAAACTGGCGATTTTAAAGTGTCTTGAAACAGACAGAAGCAAACATGTTTACAAAGCAACAAACAGTACCAAAGACAGAAATAATTGAACTGCTTTACTTAAATTATTAGTTTTGTAGCCATGGTCAATGCTCTACAACCCTATGACTGTTTAAATGCCAGGATATTATGTTAGAGTACATAGCATAACACTAAATTACCTGACCTAGATGAGCAGTGATACTAGATTTGGTTAATAATGAGAAACAGGGTGCAACAGTTAGACTCTATCATAAACCCGGTGCAATAAGATGCAAGACGTGTATAGCACGACTTGTTGCTATTTTCAGACTAGCGCAACCCTAATTTTCATGTTTTGCACCACGTTGTTTAAAACATCAAATCCATTTGCACCACTTTGTGGACTCATGGGTGTGCTGGCCTAAACTAGAGGTGTGTTAAGGCACATTGTTGGCACGTTGCTTTTTTCAAGAGCTGAAATATGGCCCGTTTCCACTGAGTGGTACCGTGCGATACAGTTTTTATGGCCGTTTCCAGTTAAAAGGTGTTAAAAGGTGTACCAAACCAAACCGGAGCTAGAAGCGCAGCTGAACGCTATTGGTTTACAGAGATATGTCATTCGCTCACCCAACAAGCCAGAATGAAATCAAAAGAACCACCATGTTTTAAATACACAGCCGAGAGAACAGTGTAATTAGATATACATATAATAACGAGCCATGGTCGACTTGAGCTCAAACAAACCTTGATGAACAGCCACAAAGCAAAGAGGAAGAGCAGATTTTACCCTGTGCCCTGTAGTTTTTTCACGAGCCAGTCTGAAGCACGAGTGGTTTCGCTTTCTTGCTTGCGCTCGCCACGCTTCTATATTTGAAATAACAAACTTCTTGAGCTGATGATGATAACGTGCGCTTGATTATTGATGAGCTTTTGAAACCCAATCCTGTCAGAAACTGACAAACGCGAGAGTGACATGCGAAGAAACAAAGAAGAAGCCAGGAAAAAAGGAGCACATTTCAGCAAACGTGAACAAACTGCCATGTTTAACAATTATCATCACCTTCTGGACTATTATGCACTCGGAATGATGGAATTACTGTCTAACAGAGGCTACATGTGTTGCTGAAGATTAAAGACACATTTAATCATGAGATGTTTGCACTGACTGTGGGCTATATTTTGTGTTGTTTTGAACCTAAATAAGAACCTAAATTCAATTTTTCTGTAAGTGGTAACATATTGGAGACTGTAAGGGTCTGTATGTTTTCATATATGTTGCATTTATTTATTTATTTTATATTATTACAGATGTTACAGTAGGCTATTTTGCACTGTCATTGATCTGCAGATATGATCAACTCAAAAGTTAATAATAAACATTTATACAGAAGTATTTATGTGTATAAAGCATCTGTTTTGTGAGAAGTGCTTCTCATATGATATGTGAACGATCCGTACAGCTTTACTGTAGACATTTTCTCAAGTGAAAATGACGTTGACTGAAACTTTCTGTTGTACACCACGCCCACCAAAAGAGTACCATTGGTACCCTTTTAGCAGTGGAAATGCAAGCCTGTGGAAACGAGCCAATAGACTGTGCCACTGACTAAAATCTAAGATCTAAAAACAGGTCTAAAGTCCAACGCACTAGAGACCACTATTATTTGCTACATAAATATAAAAACCACTACCTCAATGCCTTCTTCATGCCTCCATGCCTTTTATCAGTTTATTCATGACAATTTGCATTTGTATAATGTTATTATTATTATCAGTGTTACTTATTATATGCATATTGTTATTTGTTTTAATAAAAACAAGTTAAGATTTGCCCACCTGTCGGATTTTGGAGACGTTTGCGTCACTATATGGGGCATAAGAATAAGATTTTTTACTATATGGGGCATACGACTAAGAGTTTTTTGACCACCGTTCATTATTATTGTTCATTTATATATATTTCCCTTACAGACACGCTTAATGATTTTTGAATTTCATAAATTAGTTTAACAGCAGAATCTGAGGTAGAAATTAACTTTGCAATACTGTTCAGTTGCCTGTTGTAAATTATTAAATAAGCCAATTAAAATTTCAAAAGGTATTTCAAAGGAAATATTTTATGTGAACAGCTAGGGTCAAAATCTGACAAAATAGATTGGAAGTGTCTGACATAGTGATAAGGAGCAATCGGAAAAGTGTACATTTGCTTCCTACTGGGGTGAATTAAATCATACTCAAAGAGATAGTTCACTGTCTTCACTGGGGCTGGGTAGCGTTCCAAAATTTTCGATACCGATACCCTAAATTCGATACGGTTCCGAACGGTACTTTTTTCGATACTTTTATTTTAAGAAAGAGATTTTAACAAGATTATTTTTTCAGGATGTTTGTGACACTTTTCACAGCAGGCTTATCTCTAAGACCAATAAACAAAGGAACAAAAGCACAAAATGAACAAAGTGTAGTTAACATAATATATTAGTGCAAACAGTTTTAATAAAGTTCAAGCAGTTTTAAGTCAATCAATTTTAAGTATTTGTGAGGCTTACTGGGGCTAAAAGGTTTAGTTCACCCAAAAATTGAAATTCTGTCATTAATTATCTACAAATGAAGATATTTTGGATTTAATCCAAGAGCTTTCTGATCCTACCATGGATAAATCATTGAATAAAGTTATTTTTGTTTACTTCACGCACAGAAGTATTCTTGCAGATTCATATAATTATGATTGAACCACTTATATTGCATGGACTTATGTTGACTATGTTTTTGTTTCCTTTCTAGGCAATGAAAAATGCATAGTAAATCTAATCTTTCTCTACAGTAGAAAAAGGCAGCAAACCTTTAACAATAAAATGTGTAACGGCCCTGTGGCATTCATCTTTCCTTTCTTTGTTCATTTTTTCTTTTTCTGCCAGTGTAAATGGATTATCACTTGATGGTCTCCTAATTCCAGGGTCAGCAGGAGCAGACACTATAACATTAATGTGAAGAAAACATGAAAGCTAAACTGTTAATGCAGCCAAGGATAAGGACATTTATATTAGATAAGTTTAATGTGAGGCAAACTTTATCATTTACTGTTAACCTTAAAGCATTTTAGTATCAACTTAGCCAGGTATTTAAAGCCATCGAAACAGTACATACAGCGTAAGTTAGGTCAAAAAAGGATTAACAAATTTACCCCACACAAACTTAAGCCCCGTTTACACTGTCAGGTCTTGATGCCCAATTCTGTATACATATGATACTGCCTATATCAGATTTTTTTGTCTGTCCGTTTACACTTTCTTTTAATTGTGACCCATATCCAATTCATGTCTTTACACTTGCCGTACAATTTATGATGCATGCATAAACACGGGTTTTAGCATATGTGCCACACTAGCCACGATGGAAGAAACTGTCTTGTTTATAGCTCTGCGAAATATGTGAAGCATAGTATAAGCAGTGAATGGTTCAGTCCAAATTTACCCCCACGCAGTTTACATAATGGTATGGCCCTGATGTGTGTGTGTGTGTGTGTGTGTGCATGCGTGCGTGCGTGTGTGTGTGTGTGTTTGTGTGTGTGTGTGTGTGTGTGTGTGTGTGTAGTTGATGTAGTATAAGCAGTTAATGGTTCAGTCCAGATTTACCCCCACGCAGTTTACGTAATGGTATGGCCCTGATGTGTGTCTGTGTAGTTGATGTAGCCTTTGCCTGTGTGCGCACTGGTGTTGTAGGAGAGAATAAAGTTGTTCTATGTGTAGCCCGCAGTGAGTGTATTATTAGCGACAAAAAGCAAAAGTTACAACACGAAGTTCGCTTAACTTTAAAATGATTTTGAGGTGGGAAAGGACCGTCATCGCAGCTTGTGTTTATGATTAATGTGCTGTATGATGTCCTCCACCATTCAGAGGAATGTATGGTTACGAGAGAGATTTCAGGTCTGGTGGGAGCAAATTGTGGCAACAGACCACTTTCCTCCATGTTTCCTTTGTTGTTGTTGTTGTTTACCGCGTCTGAATCTCCACACACGCTCTTCCTTCTACATCATTAAACCGCGGAGCAGCACCACATTGTCACAAGTTAAGGATGATGAGAACAGAACGCCTCAATAAATCCGATCTGCCTGTTTACATGACAGTCGCATTGTCACATATCCGATTTATATCTGATTTATTTCCACATAGGAAGGAGACCTGAAACCGATCGCTGAATATCCGAATGCATGTGTTTTTTTTCTGTTTACACGGTCATCATACAGATCCGATCTGTGTCACATATGAACAAAAAAATCGGAATTGGGTCACATTTATCTGGAGTGTAAACGGGGCCCTAAACTTAACTTTAAGAAGTGCTAAAAGTTAACTGATTTTGTATGTCTGTTTGACAAGCTCTGCGTGAGTGGGCGTAACCGCCGTAAACTTCTGATTTTCAACACAGCCTCGCCGCAGCCAATCACCAGCATTTGATCCTGGCACATTAAGGATGCAGGTTTTCTCCAAGTGGTGCTCACTGACGTTGACAAGATTATACCCTTGGGCAGCGTTTCCCAACCCTGTTCCTGAAGGCACACCAACAGTACAGATTTTCAACCTCTCCCTAATTAAACACACCTGAATCAACTTATCATAACATCAGAAGAGACTCCAACACCTTAAGTTAATGGGTCAGAAAAGGGAGACATCCAAAACATGTACTGTTGGTGTGCCTCCAGGAACAGGGTTGGGAAACACTGCCCTTGGGTATCGAAATTTGGTACCGAACGAAAATGAATTTTTCTATACTCGGTAGTATCGAGACGATTCGGTCGGTGCTTAAAAAGTATCGAACTCGATACCCAGCCCTAGTCTTCACACTCTTGCTCACGTCATATTGCTTACTTAAAGTATTATGAAGCGAGCCAAACTGAAAGTTGCCTCAACAAACAACACTGACAAAAAGATTAAACAAAATTATTATGATGTTTTGTTTTGTTTTGTTTTTTACCTCAAACGGCAACTGAAAAAGATCAATAAGTAATTTTCACTGAAACAGGAAGACATTTTGAGATTTCAGAGAGAAAAAGAAAATATATTACTTTTAATGTTTTTTTTTCCCCTAAACCATTTAAAACTCATACCTCAGATTTTCCAAATATATTATTATTATATATTATATTAATATTATTAATAGATGAATATAACAAAATGACACTTTAAATATTCAATTTGAAGCAAATTTAGCTCTTTGGGAAAAATAATAATAATAATCTTGCTTTAGAGCTCCAAAAACACAAAAATCAACCGTTTACTGCAGTTTCCAGCTAAAATGGACACTAGTGGCAGACAAACAACTTTTATTTCCTTTCACCAAGCTTTGATTATTGATTATGAAGATGAATATTGAATGAACATATTGAACATATGTGTACGTTTATGTTAGGACCTCTCTTTGGTGCGAGATTTGCAAACCAATACATATTAACACAATACACTATGATTTTTTTTCTATGTGTTTGCAGTATGTACTATTATGTTTAGTTTTAGGTTTGGTTTGGTTTAGTTTAGATTTAAGTTTAGTTTAGTTTGATTTACATTTTGTTTAGTTTAGTTTGATTTAGATTTAAATTTAGTTTTGTGCAGCTTTGTCTGATTTAAATTTAAGTTTAGTTTAATTGTAAATTTAGTTTAGTTTATTTTTATTTAGATTTAAGATTAGTTTAGCTTTAAATTTAGTTTCGTTTGATTTAGATTTAAGTTTAGTTTAAGTAAGATTTAAGTTTAGTTTAGTTTTATTTAGTTTAGTTTGATTTAGACTTAAGTTTAGTTGAGTCTAGTTTGATTTAGCTTGGTTTGATTTAGATTTAAGTTTAGTTTAGTTTGATTTAGATTTAAGTTTAGTTTAGTTTAGTTTGGTTTAGATTTAAGTTTAGTTTAGTTTTATTTAGATTTCAATTTAGTTTAGTATAGCTTTGTCTGATTTAGATTTAAGTTTAGTTTAGTTTTAAATTTAGTTTAGTTTAGTTTGATTTAGATTTAAGATTAGTTTAGTTTTAAATTTAGTTTAGTTTTATTTAGATTTAGGTTTAGTTTAGTTTGGTTTAGATTTAAGTTTAGTTTAGTTTGATTTAGATTTCAATTTAGTTTAGTATAGCTTTGTCTGATTTAGATTTAAGTTTAGTTTAGTTTTAAATTTAGTTTAGTTTGATTTAGATTTAAAATTAGTTTAGTTTTAAATTTAGTTTAGTTTAGTAAGTTTAGTTTAAGTTAGATTTAAGTTTAGTTTGATTTAGACTAGTTTGATTTAGATTTAAGTTTAAATTAGTTTAGTTTGATTTAGATTTATGTTTAGTTTAGTTTAGTTTGATTTAGATTTAAGTTTAGTTTGGTATAGCTTTGTCTGATTTAGATTTATGTTTAGTTTAGTTTTAAAGTTAGTTTAGTTTAATTTGATTTAGATTTAGGTTTAGTTTAAGTTAGTTTGATTTAGATTTAAATTTAGTTTAGTTTGATTTAGACTTAGGGTTAGTTGAGTTTGGTTTGATTTAGCTTAGTTTTATTTAGATTTAAGTTTAGCCGAGTTTAGTTTAGTTTAGCTTCATTTAGACTTAAGTTTAGTTGAGTTTAGTATAGTTTAGTTTGATTTAGATTTAAGTTGTTTAGTTTAGTTTGATTTAGTTTTAAGTTTAGTTAAGTTTGATTTAGATTTAAGTTTATGTATAGTTTTGTCTGATTTAGGTTAGCTTAGTTTTAAATTTAGTTTAGTTTAGATTTAAGATTCGTTCGATTTAGATTTAGATTTAGATTTAGGTTTACTTGATTTGAGTTGAGTTTAGTTTGATTTAGATTTAATTTTAGTTGAGTTTAGTTTTGTTTGATTTAGTTTAGTTTGATTTAGATTTTAGTTTAGTTTAGTTTAGTTTAGTTTAGTTTAGTTTGGAAATGCCAGACATAGAGATAAGGAACAATTGAAAAAATGTAAATTTGCTTCCTATTTGGGTGAATTAAATCATTTTCACTAAAAGGGATAGTTCACCATCTTCACACTCTTGTTCAAGTCATATTGATATTAAATTGTTTAGTTTAGTTTAGTTCAGTTTTCAAACTGCAAAGTTGGACTTAAAATGTCACATTATATACAAAATTCTTATGCAACGCATCTTTCTAAATCTTAAAATGTGAACCTATTGACACTAAAGCGAGTTGGATTGTGAACACCAGTAAAAAAAAAAAGTCTCACAGCCGAAACATTTTTTTTTTGAGGACCATCTTTGCAGCTTGTCATTTTAAATGAACTTTGGTCCTAGCACCAAATTCTTAAATAGTACTTCCATTTATATTTGACTTTATTCAATTTACCAATGCAGATGCAGATTTTTTTGCCGGTTTTTATATCGTGTTCTAAAGGGTTGCTCTCATCTCTGAGAATTGATGCAAGAAAAGAAAATCTAACCTTGGAAGAAGAAACTAAATAACAAACCTGCCTGAACTGTTTTTTGGAAACACCATTTTCTGCAGTCTTTCTCCTTTCTCTAGCTCTCAAAACAGCCTTGTTTCCCTCAGCTCAAGACACAGGACGTGCTTCAGAATGAGCTTTTCTTCCTGCTTCATTTTTTTGGCCTTTTCTCTTCTGTCAGACTGCAATATGTTATTTCATGGTGCTTTTTTTTCATTAGGACAACAAAAGGCCATTTCTCATACAGCCTCCAAGCTTTCATACAATGGAGCAGAGCTTTTAAGCATGGCCTAGATGTGACCAGCTCCATTGAAACTTATGTACTAATTACCTTGTTCATTGTGTACACCAAGGAAGCTTGGTTTTCAGGGTACGCTTAATAATAAATGTGTCACATGTTTACGTCTCACCAAGCCTGCAAACTGCAAAATACTGTATGCTTCAAACTGAAACTTTCCAACTGCAGTTAAGAATCAGTCTAATAATCAAAAAATTACAACAGTGTCGATTAGGGCTGTGCAACATAATGATATATTGCAATGAATAAAAAGTATCATCTCTGGTACAGTTTACATTTAGCATTTTATTTAGTCATATTTTGTGTAATCATTAGTTTTCAAAGTGTTTTATATTTCATTAATATTTCTTATATTTTTCTTTAATTAAAAATTTGTTCAGAAGTTCTAAATAAAGTGTGAAAAAGATTTAAATACGTACACTCAAAAAAGTCAACAAGCCACTTGCTCGATTTGCAAAATACAAATCTGTCTTATGAAAAAGAATGGAAAGAGTTTAGTTCTGTTAAATGATTCATTCTAGTTGTTTGAATCTAAATAATGAAATAATCAAATGAATTAGATGAGAACTTGTTGATTCAATGAGATTTAATGGCCCGTTTCTGCTGAGAGGTACAGTACGGTACGGTACGGGTCACATTTATCAAGCTTGCGTTTCCACTGCCAAAAGGGTACCCTTTTGGTGGGCGTGGTATATGTCAGAAAGTTTCATACAACGTCGACTCGAGGAAATGTCACAGTAACGCCGTAAGGGTCGTTCACATATCATAAAAGAAGCACTTCTCCCAAAACAGATGCTTTAAACACATACATACTTGGGTATAAATTTGTTTTCCTTCTCCTTCGTTTTCATTCTCCTGCTTCTGCAAGTGACGCATCTCTGTAAATGGTGTTCAGCTGCGCGTCTAGCTCCGCCTTTTGGTACCCTTTTTTTCGTGCTAGGTACCTTTTGCAAAGAGTGACCAAAAAGTGGTATGGTACAGTTCCCTTTTAGGTACCCTTTGAAAGTGGAAATGGCCAATTACTGTAGGTACCCTTTGACAGTGGAAATGGCCATAAAAGCATACCAAACCAAACCGCACCATACAATTCAGTGGAAAAGGGCCATATGCTCTTCATATGAACGAACGACTCTCTCTGGTGAGTTACTGTGCTCCTCCATCACAGTAGGTGGTGGTATGCACTTATAAGCTGGCTCGCACATCCACGAATAAAACCGCATAAGAAGTCACTGCACATGCTTTCGGATTTCTGTAGTTGTTTTCTGTAGTTGTGGTGCTCCACATATTTACAGACAACTTATTCTTGGCACAAGTAACTTAGAGACAAAAACAAACACTTGGAGGTGCTTTTGCATGTTGATGATTACATTTTTTAACTGTTCCCTTCAAACAAGCTACTGGGGCATGAACACTGGTGCATGAGCTTGAACAAGACTGATGTAGTAATTGAATGAAATGTGAATGATACACATTTGTAGCTGGACAGAAGCTCTACACAATGGTTAAGGTTCCTTCAAATGGGGTGCTAGAGCAAGTAAGCTCGGCATAATCAGTGAAGATCAGTTGTGTAAAGTAACAAATTACAAATACTTAAACTACTGTAATTGAGTATTGTTGTAGTAGTGTCAGTATTTGACATCAATATGACGTTGGTTCAAGATGTTGGATTGACGTTAGATTTTGGTCACTTTCTTACACAACCTAAAATCAACCAAATATCAACATAATTTAACGTTGTTACTGGGCATCAAAATAACAATGTCCTTAGATGCTGGCTAGACATTGAATTTTGGTCACCTGACGTCACAACCTAAATCTAACCTAATATTAACGTCTTATGACGTTGTGGTCATTTAGGTATGTTAACGTCTTATACCTAAATGCACTACAGAACGTTACGTTTACACACATCCACAAATTACATGTAAATGCATCAGCTTTTTACAGCATAATACTCACTACTCTTGAGTACTTTTGTAAGGACTACTTTTTACTCCTACTTTGTGTAATATTCACAACAGGTACTTTCACTCTTATTGCACAACATTTTTAGGCAAGTAATAGTACTTTAACTTGAGTATGATTTTTCAGTACTCTTTCCACCACTGGTAAAGATGCAGTCATTTAAAAGGACTGATATTACAACAGTGTTGTCAACTGACTCTAGCTGTTTCAAATATTTTGTGGGAGCATCACTGATGCTTTTGTAATTGGTGTTTTATTAAATACCATTGTTTTCTTCTGTGTCACTACTTTAAAGCTTAAAAAAAGTTACAAATGCTCTTGTTATAATTAAGTTTATTTGTGTTAATCTATAAATGTTACTTTTTTGTCTCATGCCATGGTTTAACTTAACTGCCAAAAAGATACTTTAAAACATATTGTGAGGATGTGAGGCAATATAGCTATATTGGTTATAAAAGTTAAAAGTTGTTTTAAGTATTAATTATTTTGTTACAGCTAAAAAAAGATATCATAAATGTTTGCTTAATGTTACAAACGCATGTTCATTCATGTTACTGTTATTTTTTGGTGTGTTTTGTCAAGCCAATGGTTCACAATTCAAAAGTGTATATAACAAATTCATTTTTAGAAATTAAGAGCAAAATGGCAAATGTGATGATCATCCATGTTAATGTTTATTTTTCTGGTTGTCAGGCTAAGGTTTGTTGGTAAGACCAAATGAAAGTCTTGGTTGCTTAGTTATCAGGCTTCTTAAGAGCCAAGGTTTTCTTGGCTAAATGTTTGACACATTTGCTACTTTAATGGAGACTTCAAAGTGAAGAACACAGTTTTAACTTCATGTTAATTTGTAATGAAAATATAAAAATGTTAAATTGTTTGCATGTTTTAGTGCTGCCAACTAGGACTATATATATTTTAGGAACCATACATGGACAAGACCAAAACTTGTTGTTGTAACAAGGACAAATAAGTTACACAGACCTATTAAAGTCATGATGAATATAGTGGAGGAACTATGACGTCAATTTGTATGCGAAAACTCGGAAGCAAGTTAGCATTTTAGCAGTGCTAACTGCATGGACCCTCGTCCATGGATTTTTTCAATGGGATTTCAGTTAAATTGCCTAAATAAGGTCCGTGGCTTTCACGTTTTATTCTTTGACATAAAACACATCAGTTACATCTCACTCTTGATTTTTAAAATCGGTTGCGCTTCTTTAAAAAGACAGTTGCTATCAAGTTGCTAAATGGGGCAACATGCGGTGTCGGAGACATTATACATCATCAAGCTGGACTCGTCTGGAGCGCAGCTCAATTGTGTTGGGCATTTAGATTTGTCTGTTATTTAAGTATTTTCATGAATAGTATTTCATAGTTTGTAGTACTTTTCTAATTGGAAATTCATATTGTGTGTAGATAACCCCTTCACTTGTAAAGACTGTCAAAACAGATTCATTTGTTGATCATTTATTTTAATAAAATTATATTATGGGGATACCACTTACCAGTGCAGTCTGTCTCTTTCCTGCTCTCAATAATGCAAACGTGTGAATAATTGTGTAAAAATACATACATATTAATTCTCATTTTAACGAGATCAAAGGATTTTTTGTTATTTTTTTTTCTTCATCTGAACACATTTAACTCTGTCATAACTGCATTATTTACACTCCTCCTTAAAATGTATAGCATATGTGACTGTATAGGCTGCTTTTTGCTGTAATTCGTGAAAAAAAAGAATATTGAATGCTGTTCTGTGTCCATTGTGGAACTTGCAGGCATATAGACATGTCCCTCACGCCTCATTTCAGTCGTCTGCACGCGAGCGATACACTTATTGAATTATGTCTGATGATAATACTATGTAGGCACATTTATACATACAGTTTCAAAACTTTTACAACAACCGTAAAGCAAAACAAAATGTATTTCCCACATAAAAAACTATCCAAAAGGCACATAGGTCTATGTATTTTTGCGTATATATTTGTTTATAATAAATAGCATGGATTATACTATAATAAACAGAGAGAGTAAATCTTTGTCATGGAGCATATTTCTAAAAATAATTTAGAAAAGCAGGGTGGTGCTGACGTCACAGGCGAGCGCCCCGAAAGCACTGTAGTCCGTTTTTAGCCTAATGGTTTTCAATTCTTGCGTTTGCATTTAAGATCCAAAAGTGCAAAAAGTTGTATTTTCGTGTGAGGATATTCCGGTTGGACAAAATGTGTAAGTGTAATGAACTGTGTTTGAACACAGAGCTTATTATTTACATGCTTCAAAAAGCCTATGCGAAAATCCTATGGGGATTTTATCAAGGGAACCAGTTTTATGCTAGCAGCCGATTAGCCTACAAGGTGACATCATAGTTCTCCCACTCTATTTACAAGTTTGTATTGTGTTCATACAGAACACATTCAAAGCAGTTCAAGTTTACTTGATTTGTTTAGATTAACAATGTGTGCTACGACTAAATCGTGTTGATTCAACAAATGAGTATGAGTGCAATTTTGAGTATATACTTTTAAATGTATAAAAGAAATAGTCCTTTCTAAGTGGGCAATATATAAATATTAATTGACTGAATTTACAGAAAAAGTGCTACTGTACATCATATATATATCGTTATCAGGATATGAGATGGCTTATATCATGGTATGAGACATTTGTCATATAGGCCAGCCCCCATGAAAACCTGAGTAGTAGTCAAAATTCCTTTATTGCTTATTTATTTTTTACAATCTTTAAAGCACACCCTTATGGAACAAAAAGGTCTACATGAGAAGCACAGTGTCTAAACCCTGTTGGATTTCTTGACACTGGTGTGCTTTTGACCGTTTTCTAAGCCCCAGCAGCAAAGCAAAACAACCAAGCCAAGGTGACAGATTACCACAAAGAAGAAAAAAAATGAATACAGGTTTTTAAAAGCAGAGAGAGAAGTGTGGCAGAGAAAGTTACTAATCAATATTTCAGAAGGGGTTTAGTGTCAGTGGTGTGTTACGTTTAAAACATGCTGTACTGAAATTATGTAGCATTCCGACCAAATGGTTTCATGTTAGGAGAAAGTACAAAGAAATGTAGACGTAGGGTCTGTTGTATTTTGTTAGCATTTTGCACCAGACTGCAATCAATTAAAAAAAAAAACACAGAAATAAAAGTAAGCAGAGTATAGGGCGATTTGGCCTAAAATCAAAATCTCGATTAATGAAAGATTATTTAATTAATTTACTTTATTTTTTGCCCTCATAGTTCTCTGACAACTTTTGTACAGTAAATATGCTCTTATATTACAAGTGAGAGATGTTTGAATGAAGGGTACATTACTTGTTTTAAAAATAATTAAAAAAAACACACACTATCTACTGTCTACGATTTACTCTACTATAGACATAGCAAAACGCTACAAAAAAATACATACACATATTTATTGTATATATACACATATACAACACTCAGGAACAGGGCTTGACAACTGTGGCTAGTAGTTTTCCACCATTACTAGCCACTTGCTATTTTCACTAGCCAAAATTTTGTTGTTAAGAAAATATATTTTTAATGCATAAATATGACTTTGACATGCTAAAATTACGTGATTTAGATCTTGTGTTATGTCCACATTCCTCCTCATTAATTTCAGTTTTTGTGTGTCGTGTATGAGCTTGCTCAATGTGCATGAGCAAATGGGTCATGGTTTCATAGTGTCGTATTACAATTAGTTTTTATTTCACAAGACTTTTCAGAGCTCAAAATGAAGAATTTACCAAATTTATCTCTGACAACACCAAATAAAAAAATATATTATTTCTTAGCCACAAATTTTAAATTTTGGAAACTTTGGCCCAATCCCAATTCTATTTTTGTACCCCTACCCCTTCCCCTTCCCCTTGGCCCTTACAACCGAGGGTTAAGAGGAAGGGCTTCAAAATTTACCCCTAAGAATTGGGACAGCACTACAGCACCTGCACACGCCATCATATGTCCTCACGATCTCATGCTTCATGTGAGATCAGACAATCACGACTGCTGTAGGTATTCCAGTTGTGTTATTTTTTGGTATTTATCTTCAGGAAATCACCGAGGGCATATATTATGTTATCATAATGATTTAATATGGCAACAAGATCATAACTGTACTGTGCATTTACACAGTGGCCATATCCATAATGTAAACACACCAAATCAACATTAACATTATAGTAGACACTGTAAAAAGCTCATTGACAGCCACTAGACTTTTCTGACAGAGGATTCGAGTGTCATCGAGTATCAGAATGTTGTGGGGCTGCTGTACAGAAGTTATTAATAGGGATTATAGATTGCGAAATGTTAGCTGTTTTTATTTTAGCGTTTTTTTTTTAAAGGCATTAGGGTAAAACATGAACGCGGTTATGAATATATTAAAACATGTGTTTGTTTGTTGTAAAAATTCGTAAAAATGACAAAAAATACTAATTAGTGGATCTCCTTACTTATGGGTGCAACTGTGGATGGTGTATTCTGGGAAATTTTCTTACCCCTTGGTTTTTAGTGTAGTCCTGAAAAATCTTCGTTTGAAGGGGTGTATACCCCTTGCCCTTATCCCTATGCCTTCAAGCTAAAAAGAATTGGGACACCACTACCCCTTCACGGGCACACGCAAAACGAGGGGTAGGGGTAAGGGGAAGGACTAAGGGGTAGAATTGGGATTGGGCCTTTATGTGCTGCCTGCCGTCTTGACCAGATCTCACTGGAAGAAGAGACAGTATTCTCAAAATGTGATCTCTAAATAATAAAGGAAATAAAGGAAATACCAAACTAAAGACTAAAGGATAAATAAAGGAAATAAAAATAATAAGGATAATAATCATTCACATCAATCATTCATTTATTCATTTTCTTTTCGGCTTAGTCCCTTTATTAATCCGGGGTTGCCACAGCGGAATGAACCGCCAACTTATACAGCACGTTTTACGCAGCGGATGCCCTTCCAGCTGCAACCCGTCTCTGGGAAACATCCATACACACTCATTCACACTCATACACTATGGACAATTTAGCCTACCCAAATCACTTGTACCGCATGTCTGTGGGGGAAACCGGAGCTCCCAGAGGAAACCCACGCGAACGCAGAGAGAACATGCAAACTTCACACAGAAACACCAATTGACCCAGCCGAGGTTTGAACCAGCGACCCTCTTGTTGTGAGGTGACAGCACTACCTACCTAGGTTTATTTATTCCTTTCCAGTTATCAATGACATAATTTGTTACTTAATTTTAGTTAGTAACTTGTAAATTCTTTTACATTTAAAATTGTAATATATACATCAGTGTAAAACCTATGAATGGTGGAAAAACATATTCTGTAATAATAAAAACCACCTGGGTCTCCCCTTTTGCATGGCCTCTCTTTTTATTTTAAGAAACTTTTCCCTCAGGTTTTTCCCAACTTTTACAAAAACTTTGCTCCTTTCCCACAGCTGTTGCAATTTCTAGCCAAGAATCATCTTCTCCCTATGATCACGCATGGACAGATCATAAAGATGTCTGTACAGTCATACCTGTTTCAGACAAAATCTCTTCAAAGTGTTTCATATTCAACTCAAATCAAATGCGTGTTTACATTACATTAAACAATGGAATGCGAGTTCAATAACAGAAAGCTGATTGGCTTTTGCATTTTGGTCTCATTTGTAGTTGTAATACCGCAAATTACATTTGGTCTAGTAAAATAAAGAACTGCAACACCACAAAAACCAAGCAACAACAACAAGAAAGAATTTAAATGATCATTAAATGTAACGTTACATGGACATCGGAAAAATAAGACCTGTGCAAAAATATTTAAGACGTATATTTTAGACTAATATTTACGTATATTTAAGAATAATTTTAGACGTTTTAAGACCCCGCGGAAACCCTGAGATTCAGGCACTGATATTCTCCGGTGGATGTCATATGACATTAATTATGATGTCATAAATAGATACATTCCAGAATTTTACGTTTTCTGGGTCTGATATCAATAAAAGCTCTTATTTCAGTAGCAAGGTAATTTTCAGATCTGAAACAATATTATTTTAGTACAATGAATTCATATATCAAAGCTCAAGTAAAAGTTGATTTCTCAATTCATGACCCCTTTATTACTTTAATTGTATACTTCAATTATCTGCGCTCATATAAATACTCAGCAAAAGAATCCGCATAAGCATGGAAAGTCCCTCTTGCTTTAATTCTCAAGCCCTCTCTGAGTTTCGTACTTTTTCATTATGGCTGAAAAAAACCTGCCTGTTAGTACCAAGTTAAGTGCTCCTTCTAATTGTTAATGAGTCATGTCCTGCTCTTTCTTTACATTCATCATTGTTTTTTATGTTTCATTGTGTTTAAGCAGTGTATAAGCAGGTTTTCACTGTCGCCTCACAGCAAGAAGATCGCTGGTTCAAGTCCCAGATGGACCAGGTGTCATTTCTGTGTGGAATTTGCATGTTGTTGTTTGCATGGGTTTCACCCGAGTGCTCAGATTTCCCCCACAGTCCTAAGACATGCAGTACAGGTGAATTAGATAAACCTAAAAATTTGCTGTAGCATATGAGAGAGCGTATAGGTGTGTCCCAGCACATGTATGTATGTATGTAGGGGTATATTAATAGAGGTGTGTATAAATCACTTTTGTTGTTAGGAAAGAGCATGAGAATAGAATGCATTTAAGTCTGAGTGTTCCTATGAGAAAGAACACTATCTGTTAGAAACTGACCATGAAACTATAATGTACCATTAGAAGTGTTGCCATGGTACAATAATGAAAGGAGAGTTTCACCACAGATGGAGTGTGCTGGGAACAGGAGAGAGATACTGTAACAGTGGTAGACATATGAGAACCATGAAGGATTAATACATGTTTAGATAAAGTATAAGAAACTGAGAATTTACATCAGTAAACTTGCAAAGGTTAGATTCTGACACAAGAACTAATTATAAGTTTTAATAGAAAAGAAAAAAGGAGATATAACTCAATATAAGAAGAATGGGTTCACAAGTTTTGGACCGACCCTTGATAGACTGCCTCTTACTGCTGTTGTAACAATGAAGACTAAGGGCCCTATCAAACATCCGGCACAATAAGGAGCATGACATGTGTGGCGCGATTTGTTGCTATTTTCAGACCAGCGCAACCCTAATATTCACGTTTTGTGCCACGTTGTTTAAATAGTAAATCCATTTGTGCCACTTTGTGAACTCATGGGTGTGCTGGTCTAAAAAGGTGTGTTAAGGCGCACTGTTGGTGCGTTGCTATTTTGAGGAACTGAAATAGACTGCGCAATATATAGTCCATAGAATAGTCCATAGTCCATATAGTCCATAGAATAGTCCAGCGCAGAGAACGTTAATTGTGCGCCTATGTGGGTCCAAACACTTATACATTGCTTAATACAGACATGATGTACAGCAATACATAAATATCTTTACATATGAAAAAAATTAAAGGATTAAAATGTTACAAAAAATATTATTTTCAACATAAATATATAAAAACCACTACCTTTAATTTACATTTGTATAATGTTATTATTATTAGCAGTATTATTTATTATATGCATATTTATATCTGTTTTAATATAAAAATGTCCACCTGTCAGGTTTTGGAGAGGTATGCATCACCATATGGGTATAAAAATAAGATGCGTGTTTGGATATAACTCAGTTGTTTGACCACACTTCGATATTATTGTCACATTACAATTAGAACTGAATTTAGAAATAGTTTAGAAACAAATCTTTACGCTTGACAAACAAAATTAATTATGTAGGCTGCCACTGCCTTTGCATTTTTTTTCTGCAACCACACAGTATGGAAGTGGTAAAAACACTGTTCTTGTTAAGATTGAACCCGCGGATGGGAGGCAAAAGTGACACAGAAGTCGCTGATGAAGGTGAGGAAAGATTTAGTTGGTGCAAAGTAAAAAAAAATCTAGCAAAAACGTAAAAGTGACAAAATAACAATGAAGAAAAATAAACTACACAATATTTACAAGGTATTTTCAGGTTTTTTCAGCTAAATCAAAAGATCTTGCAAGAGGATAATGAGCCTAATCCAGTCGGCCTTTACTTTCACTCTTTCGTGGATGAGAAAACGGTGTTGTACGCTCTCTACTGAAGACATCCATTAGCCTACATAACATTTGTTAAGTGCAAAGATTTGTTTCAAAACTATTTCTAAATTCAGTTGTAATTTCCAGCAAACGAATAAATGAACAATAGTAACGAAGTGTCTTCAAAAAAGTTATATCCAAAGACAAGTCCTATGCCCCATATGGTCCAAAACCTGACAGGTGGAAAAATCTAAGCTTGTTTTTATTAAAAACATATAAATATGCATATAATAAATAATACTAATGATAATAAAAACATTATACAAAAGTAAATTGTCGTGAATAAACTGAAAAAAGCCCACGAGGTGAAGAAGGCATGGAGGTACTGGTTTTCATATTGATAGAAAATAATAATTTTTGTAAGATTTCAATCCTTTAGTTCTATTTCATTTGTAAAGATGTTTCTGTATTGCTCTACATCCTGAGTGTATTAAGCAATGTTTAAGCGAGGCGCACAACTGATGCGCTCTGCGCTGGACTTTAAATAAGCTCTCAGCTGGTCTATTGCGCAGTCTATTTTAGTTCCTCAAAATATCAACGCGCCAGCAATGCGGCTTAACACACCTCCTTTTTAGACCAAAACACCTATGGGCGCACATATGAGTGCAAATGCATTTGCTATTTAAACAGCGTGGTGCAAAACATCAAAAAGACACTTGCGTCGAGCTGAAACTAGCAAATAACATTTGTGTAGCGCCTTGCGCTGCATTGCACTGGGTGTATGATAGGGCACTTAGAGTTTAAAGTCACTGAAATTGCAGTTAAGATCATTCTGAATGTTGACATAGTATTTAACATTTAAAATCTAATTTAGTCCCAGACTACCACTTTATTAATTTACACATTGTTTTTCCAATTATTACATTCTATAATGTACTTGTTTTAGTGTCAGCCTTAAATTTTGGGTTGACCGAGACTTAAACAGCATGAGTGTCATATAGGTCATCAAATGCTTGAACCCCGCCAATCACAGCTATGTTTAATATTAAAATTGCTTTATCTGTTTTATCACATTTTCCTTAAATCAAAAAAAGGAAAATGTCTGCATCAGCGACAGCACATTATGATTGTCAGGTGAAGCAGATTTAATTTTTAGTTTGCATTTAATGGATTTTTTATTTGTGTTGCTAAACAAAGATGTTAAAATTGCATTAATTAGTTTTGACAGTTTTATAAAAATTGCCCACGTTTTTACTCAAAAACCTTAATGTCCTATTGCCTAAAGAAAGAAATTGATGTCTTGCATGACAAAGGAGTGATGCAATTTTCAAAAACGTTTTCAATATCTGGCAAAAAAAACTAGTCCTACAAATATGCACCCAGAGTTAGGGTTTGGAAGCAATTTTATATCATTGGCCCCGCTTATGGATTACACTATCTGACAAAGGTCTTGTCGCCTATCCACGTTTTAGGAACAACAAATAATAACTTGACTTCTAGTTGATCATTTGCTATCATAAGTGGCTTATCTAAAAGGCAAATGCCTCTAGATTACGCTTATTTTACCAAAATAAAATATGATCATGCCTTGATTTTTAATGATTTAATTAGCACAGAAAGGTCTGACTTTGTTTAGACAAAAGTCTTGTCACTTAACAGAAATACTGTACAGTATGGAATATAAATTCATGGTGCAGTGTAAAAAGAATTAAACATTGTGTATGACTCCTATGAGCTTGGAGGACTGCATCTATACATTTCTGCAATGACTCAAATAATGTATTAATAATGTTATCTGGAATGGCATAGAAAGCGTTCTAGCAAGACTCTGAGTTCATCAAGATTCTTTGCATTCATCTTCAATGCCTCCTTCATTTACCCCAGAAAAAAACCCAATAACATTCATATCTGGTGACTGGGCTGGCCAACACTGGAGCATCTTGACCTTCTTTGCTTTCAGGAACTTTGATGTGGGGACTGAAGTATGAGAAGGAGCTCTGTCGTGCTGAAGAATTTGCCCTCTCCTGTTGTTTGTAATGTAACAGGAAGCACAAATGTCCTTATACCTCAGGCTGTTGATGTTGCCATGCATTCTGCAGATGTCTCATACACTGAATGTAACTCCAAACCATGATTTTTCCTTCACCAAACTTGACTGATTTTTATGAGAATCTTGAACCATTTGGGTTCCAATAGGTCTTCTGCAGTATTTGTTATGATTGGGATACAGCTAAACAGATGATTCATCTGAAAAATCTATCTCCTTCCACTTTTCAAAATGATCAACTAGAAGTCAAGTTATTATTTGTTGCTCTTACAACTTGGATCGACAACAAGACTTTTGTCAGGTATTGTATTTCTTACCATTTTAGAGTTTGGCATGGTAACGTAGACAAACATACTGTACATAAAAAAGACATTAAACAAAATACAAATTAATGAAAGTGAATTAGTAAGCATACAAAACTAAAGCTACAACACAACAAACAACAATACGAATGTAAACAAGAGAACAATGGGTTTTATCACCGGCCATGAGATTGTGACGCTGATGATGTCACCCCAAATTTACACCTCTGAATGGATGGTGGAAAAATACGGTATAAATGTCCCAGATTGCAATCTGAACAGCTTTGGTTCTGAAGAGTGGATACCAGTGAGTGTAAGGAATCAGGCAATCGGACCATGTTTGAAAGTATATGCATATTAGTGTATGGGTGCTACAGTTGAAGTCAGAATTATTAGCCCCCCTTTGATTTTTTTTTTTCTTTTTTAAATATTTCCCAAATGATGTTTAAGAGAGCAAGGAAATTTTCACAGTATTTACAATAATTATTTTTTTTTTTCTGAAGAAAGTCGTATTTGTTTTTTCTTTCGGCTAGATTAAAAGCAGTTTTGAATTTTTAAAAAAATATTTTGAGGCCAAAATCATTAGCCCCTTTAAGCTATATATATTTTTAATAGTCTACAGAACAAACCATCGTTATACAATAACTTGCTTAATTACCCTAACCTGCCTAGTTAACCTAATTAACCTAGTTAAGCCTTTAAATGTCACTTTAAGCTGTATAAAAGTTTATTGAAAAATATCTATTAAAATATTATTTACTGTCATCATAACAACGATAAAATAAAAAGTAATTAAACACTTATGTTTAGAAATGTGTTAAAAAAAATCTGCTCTCTGTTAAATTGGGGGAAAAAATAAACAGGGGGGGGGGGGGGCTAATAATTTTGACTTTAACTGTAAATGTGCATGTCACAGTCACAGTGTATTTCTCAGTCCTACACTGTGAGAGTTCTCTGTACCTTTAGCTCCAAAGTTTTAGAGAATATTAATAATGCACTCAGTTACATATTCTGTAAAGTTGTTTAATCTGATACTTTAGCAAACTTCCAGATTCTTCTGGGGGTGGTTATATATTGGGTTTTGCCTCCAGGAAAGAAAAAAAATGTGAGAAACACATGTTATCTTAATGGATTCAGTGTCACAACGAGGGCCCTCAAGTGACGCTTGGCAAGCAACAACAACAGACGGTGTTGGTGAACAGGGGAGATGCATCAAGCTTCTAAACAGCCCAAATGACTAGAGAATGCTGAGAAAGTAGAAAACAAAAACCTATATGATGAGAGTGAAAAATCAGAGCGATTACATGAGAAAAAGTGAGAGTGATAGAAAGAGAGACAAGAATAAAGTCCTGTTTAATGTCACAACCAAAATTGTGTAACAATTCGCCATGCTAGACCCATGCTGCCCTCAAGTGGAGAGCTGCCTTATTTGGCCTGTCAGTTTCAGGTTTGCTGACATCAAGTTAATTTCTGCTTCATTTTGCCAGAGGGGAAGAGAGTAAATTAAGAATACCTTCTTTAAAAATTGATTTTACGTCAACTTTCAAGAGTACGCCAGCACATGGCTTCCTAGTTTGGCTCCACAGTGTTACTTTGAAACAAAGTTTCGTGACTTTGATATCCTGTGGTCAGCATAACCCTATTCAGATTGCAGGTGCATAGGCACAGCACATTGGGTCAGCTGAACTGTCTGATGAAATACACCTAAGCAGTGGGCAGGAAATCATTCTTTCTGACTCCAATTGGAGGAGGAGCAGCGATATCTGAGCGTGACAGACGTTCGGGCGGAGAGAGGGAGCAGAACACAGTCGCTCAGAGTTCTCTCGCTTGGCTGCATCCTGAGTCACTGCTGTGCCTTGGTTTAACACTTGACAAGTCTGTGACAAGAGAGTGTGCGTGTGTGTGTGTGTGTGTGTGTGTGTGTATGTGTGTGTGTGTGTGTGTGTGTGTGTAAATGCTAGTTAACATCTGTTTAAATCAATGTTTCTTGTTACTTCAGTGAACATACAAACACACTTTGTGGAAATGTTAATAGAATGTGCCAGAAATTAATTAACATTTTAGCAGTTTTGACTGTACACTCAATAAAGTCATTGGATTTTTTGATAAAATGTCTGAATAATGTTTGTGATTGCTGCTAGAAGAGAATCCATGCTACTTCAGGCCAGTACAGTGCTGTTAGTGTTGATATACTGTTGGTCTAGCAGGTGGACCAGAAAGTAATGCTGTTCTCAGGCTAAATGAAGCATGGTCTTAATGGGTTGAGTGTAATTAGGTTAATTACAGGTAACGTTTTCCAGTACAAGCATTGTATTTGCTTACATATTTGTATATGTGACACATTAATGATTTAAAAATAGTGTTAGATTAAAACATGATTTATTTTAATATATTTGCTGCTTTGGGCCCGATCATGCGATTTCAGACTCGATCGGAGGTGGCACAGAGTTAGACCTCTTTCTTGACTTCACACAGAAACAGCAACGCATGCAGCATGACATCACTTTTTTGCAGAGACACAATTAGTTAAATGCTGGCGAAGTAGAACACGGAAGCAGCTTGAAACGGAATGTGTGACTATGTCTGCAGTCTGAAGGTATTATAAATTTGATGACGACAACATTGCCATAGCAAACTGTGGGATATGAAAACTTGGGATTGCCTGCTGGGTATTTTAAGTTGAGGTGCTATTTGTTTTTATATTAGACTTACTAAAATCCAAAAGTGAATAATGTATGTTACTTATTACTTGATTGTTTAAGCTACTTTACAGAAGTGCTCTGTATGTTAACAGAGTTGTTGAATATTAAAATAAGGTAAATTAAATAAAAAATATGGAACATTCTGGATCTGTTTCTTCGCTCTTCTTTATTCTTTTTTAATGTATTATAGAAGGATCGGGTTTCGGTATCAGCACATACTCAAAATCAAATGACTCTGATTCGGACCCGAGCGAAAAAAAACCTGATGGTGAAATCCTTAGAAATGACTATGCATAATTTGATGAGTTGTTTTCAGTTGTTTCAAGGACGTTTCTTTGTTCAATAAACAATTTAATTTACTTTTTTAGTTTTGATTTAACTATATTAACTATGAATGTATATAAACATATGTAGCATACAAGTCTAAGTTTGGAACAAATGGTTTGTGGCAACATTTTTACAAAATGATATATCTAGAGTTTCACATTTTTGGTTTGGTTCTCAAATGACTACCTGGAGACGTTGCCATAAGATGTTCTCAAGGTTGTGGCCTTTCCACAGTATGTTGACTGCAACTCCAAGGACACCAACATTACTTTATATTCTGCCTCCAAACCACAATCATGGACATTTGCATGAACCCATGTTGTATGTCCTGAACTGTTTGATTAATACCCAAATGAATTAAATCCGAGGTAACAAACTAATTAGCCCACAATCCAAAGCCCACTGGCACTGCTTAAAATTTTATAATAATTACCTTGCTAATAGGTGTGGACTTTACATATTCTCCCCATGTTGGCGTGGGTTTCCTCCGGGTGCTCCGGTTTACCCCACAGTCCAAAGACATGCGCTATACAGTAGGTGAATTGGGTAAGCTAAATTGTCCGTAGTCAATGTGTGTAAATGAGAGTGTATGGGTGTTTCCCAGTTATGGGTTGCAGCTATAAGGGCATCCGCTGCATTAAACATGTGCTGGATAAGTTGGCGGTTCAGTCCACTGTGGCGATTCCTGAATAATAAAGGGACTAAGCTGAAAAGAAAATGAATGAATGAATATTGCCAATGATGCATTAAAAAATCTTATTAGAACCGTGAAAAAAATTGTTTAAGAGCTCTGTGATCTTCAAAATTCAACGCTATTCTCTCTTTACTTGACTCTGAGTTTAGTTTTAACAGCAGATGGCTCTCTATGCATTACAAACAGCCATTCTCAACTTGCATGTACTTATTTCCAAATACCACGTGAAGAAAATAATTTATATTCACACTTTATTTTGAAAGTCCGTTTGTTGAGTTTAAGTTACATTGCAACTAATTCTCATTAGACTATAAGTAGACTGTTAGGTTGGTGTTGGGGTAAGGGTTAGGGTTAGTGTAAGTTGACATGTACTTGCAATGTTTCTTATGGTCAGTTAAATGTCTGTTAAAGGAGCAGTATCAACAGATATTAAGCAGACAGTCTACTAATACTCAAATGGACCATCAAAATAAAGTGTTACCTAATTTATTAAAAATAATAAATAAAATTAGGTTTTTAAACAAATAAGTTGTATTACTTACAAATTATTACTTGATATCACATGAAAGAACATGAGACATGTTTCAAGAAACTGTACAATTCAGCCAACCAGACTGAAACTTTAAAACTTCCTAAATTTCTCCCATAGAGAAGGGTGAAACCAGTCATTTTCTTTCCGATAATAATAATAATAATAATACATTTTATTTAAAGGCGCCTTTCTGGCAACTCAAGGACACTGTACAATAAAACAAGAGCAATAAAACAACAAAAAAATATATATAAAAAATACACACAACAATAGTGCAGGTACAATTTAAAAGCCATCTTAAATAGGTGGGTTTTGAGTTTTGATCTGAATAATGTGAGGGAGTTAATGTTTCTGATAACAGGTGGTAGTGAGTTCCAAAGCCGGGGAGCAGAGCGGCTGAATGCTATTGCCCATGGACGATAGACGAGCATAGGGAACAGACAAGTGGAGGGATCTCAGGGTGCGAGAGGGAGCAGCAATGTGGATAAGGGCAGACAAATAAGGAGGGGTGAGATTGTGGAAGGTGTTGAATGTTAACACAAAATTTTTAAATCAATTCAAAAATGCTGCTGCAGGATAGGGGTGATGTGATGAGAAGAATGGGCAGCTGAGTTCTGGACCAACTGAAGCTTACGGAGGGATTTATGAGTGATCCGATACCAAGTATTTTAAAACAAGTATCGTCGGTATGGATACCGATACCGAAACTTCAATGGAATATTTTATAGTATTATTTAATATAGATATAATTATTATAGTAATTTTATAATGTTTTGTTAAATCACCTTTAGTTTTATATTAAATACAATAGACATAATTCCTTTTTTACATTTAAATTAAAGAACATTATTAAACAAAAATTGTCTATATAACACCATATATAACAAAAAATAACACATTGCTCAAACCTTTAAAAAAATTATGTTTCTCCCCTTTAATGTTTTTATGACTGTTGATTCACCATTTGAGCCTGTTTTTCTTTGACTGATCAGTGGCGTACTGTTTTGTGACAAGTGGCACAAGTAGCCTTGTCATTAATAACTGGAGTAAAATAACACCAAATTTTACTTCTTTTTTACATTCAGTCATGATGATCGCTTGAGTTTAAAACCTGCACTGGGTGTGTATGTGTATGAAGAATATTATAGCTCCCATTCTTTTCCCTATTTAAGTAACTATTTGTACTGTATATTATGCTGCACTATCATTATTAAGATGTTCTAAAATCACTCATTAAGAAAAATAAAAGAAAAATCGATACTTCTATTTAAGGACGATCCTTTTGATACATTGCCACAGTATCGAAAATATCAATAATTTAGGATCAGTCTGCCCACCCCTAATCCCCATTTTGTGCATCAAGAACACATGGCCAATGAAATATAAGTGATAAAAACATGCACAGTGACTGGATGAACACTCAACCTGTGCTCTCACAACATGGAGCATGAATGTCCATCCACAACACTGAATCAAAACCAAAATAAACAGAAGCAAAACATTATGCAACATGATTCTAAAGAGGCTTTCATTTGTCTTCACTGAAGAGAGCTACCATTTGGCCATCCTTCTTTAGAGCCCAGATTGTTGAATGTTGTGGTGATGTTTTTTTTTTCTCTCTCTCTCCTCTTGCTGCTCGCTCTAGGAAAAGTACAGGTTGTTCTGAAGATGATTCCAGACATTTGATTTGACACAATCGTGTTCCTGTGGACTATATCAAGTTATTTTGACATTACATCACGCGCTGTAAACCGTAAAAAAAAAATGCTACAATAAAGGTAAAAATATGTAACCAGATTAACAGGTAGTTTCCTTATTCACTTTCTATAAATCATAAAATCACTTTCCCCAAATTCCCTGCATGACACTTCACTTTTTATGTTTTTTTGTTGACATTTTGTTCTCATGAGTTATTTACATAACAATTTTACATTGTTACATCTAATGTTGATAAATAGTGTTTATTGCATGAATTTAATTTTATGTGTGTCACCATGATGATATTTAGCAGTCATGTAAATGACACTGACCACCTTTTATATATTAGTATTCTATTCTGTATATCTCTGCTAGCGAGAAAAGTTGTTTGTGATGAGCATCGGTTTGTCATAGGAATTTCTCGTCCACACGTGGTTTTGTTTTTGTCTGTGCAATAAAGCTACATTGTGTAGATGTTTGTACTTCAAAACTTTTATGTATGACTGTAATTTATCATACTTTTTTTTTTTATTTAATTTACAATCCTACCTTATTTTTAACTATAAAGTTTGAGGGGCGTTTGTTTTCATACAGTGCAGCTTTTTGTTGTTGGTGGTGTTGTATTATTATACCCAGTTGTAAGAGCAAGAAATAATAACTTGACGTCTAGTTGATCATTTGGAAATGTGGCAGAAGGTAGATTTTTCAGATGAAAAATTTGTTGAACTGCATCCCAATCATCACAAATACTGCAGAAGACCTATCAGAACCTGCATGGACCCAAGATTCTCATAGAAATCAGTCAAGTTTGGTGAAAAAAAATCATGGTTTGGGGTTACATTCAGTAGTATGGTAGTGTGCGAGAGATCTGCAGAGTGGATGGCAACATACACAGCCAGATGTATCAAGACATTTGTGCTGCCCATTACATTACAAACCACAGGGGGAGGCAAATTCGTAAGCAGGATAGCGCTCCTCATACTTCAGCCTCCACATCAAAGTTCCTGAAAGCAAAGAAGGTCAAGGTGCTCCAGTATTGGCCAGCCCAGTCACCAGATATGAACATTATTGAGAATGTAGTCATCCAAGCTTATAGGAGTCATACACAATTTTAATTCGTATTTCACAGCACCATGACCATGAAATAATTTATAATCAAGACATGATCATATTTTATTTTGGTAAAATAAGCATAATCTAGAGGCCAAATGATTTTCTGATACCAAATGATTAACTTGAAGTCAGGTTATTTTTTGTTGTTCCTAAAACTTGGATGGGCGACCAGACTTTTGGCAGGTAGTTTTGTCGGCCTTCAAAATTAGTGTTCAACAGAAAATGGAAAATAAAGGTTCGAAACAAGCAAAGGGTGAGTAAATAATGACAGAATTCTTAATTACATTTCCCAGTATCACTTTAATACCCATTTTCAGCTGTTACATCATAAATGGGCAAGTTTGTCTTTTCAAATTACTGAAAATTACCCAAATCAAAGTAAGAAGATATCTCAAAGATGCTCCAGAAAAAATGGGATGCACTTAAACTAAATTAAAAGATTAACAAAAAAGGTTATGGATACTTATGTCATTATGATATTTCAAATTTAATAACATCAGAGACACAATCAAGCGTGATGGTTTTTTGATTTTGTGTGCAAAAAAAATATTCTTGTAGCTTGATAATTATGATTGATCCAGTGAAGGCATATTTGAGGATAATTTTTGGTAAATTTCTAGACTTGAGTTGGGAACCTTTCTGTCAGTGTAGGATGAGGGAGCTCTCAGATTTCACCTAAAATATCTTTTTTAGATATTTGTTTTTCATCTTAAGATGAAAAAAAGCCTCAGGGGTTTGGAACGACATGAGGGTAAAAATAATAACATAATTTTAATTTTAGTCACTAGTCACTATGAACACCAAATGCACAGTATACACCTTGATGCTGTAGTTTTGTTTTTGTTTTTTTGAAGTTTTTTCTAGTGGTAAGCGGTTAAGAATTTTAAATTAGCTTGCAATTGTGCAAATCTGGCAATGTAAACTACAATGCAAAATATGCCAAAAAAAGTCTACATACAAACTATGAAAGTACACATCCACTAGATGTCTCCCTAACTCCAAGCACTTACAGTGGAAGGTTCTATTTCATCAGAGCTAAATATAAACATCTGATGTTATTCAGGAAGATGTTTTACAATAATTCACTAAATAATCACAAGCAACCATAGAAATATGTAACTGTTGTTTATATAATATAATACATGGAACATCCATAACAAAATACATTTAAAAAATATATATTTCTTGTAATTGCGTGATTTAAAGTCTTTCTTAACTTAAAGTGAAATAAATATCATAATTGGAAAAGGCATGTTTCAGTTTGAGCTTATGACACTTTACAATGATATCATTGAACCAAGGGCGGATGAAGCCTAGTGCTTTAACCGTAAATGCCTAGTCATCCTCTCACTTGACTTTGATTTCACCTCACTATTTCCTAACTGCCATGAAGCTGACAATCTGATCACCTCCTTTCAAGGGAAAGACAAATGACTATCAGCAGGAGCCAGTTTGGAGTGCTCTCAGTATTACGACGCAAAATCAGAGACAAAGCCTTCAATAACTCAAGCTGAAAGCCTTATCCAGTCAGCCTCTGGGCTATGAACACAAGACAGACCACTTTAACCACACTAAATCCCATCAAATCAGAATTTAAATATTAATCATAGAACACATAAAAAGGCAAGTACAGTGTATTTTAGGAGTTTCAAAACAAGATCATAGACAGTTGTCCAGACAAAATATAGGTAAAAGAGCCTTCAAGGTAGTTTAGTTCAAAACAAAGCTTAGATCGCATGAGAGAGAGAAAGAGATTTGAATGAACTGCTATAGCAGCTCTGGCTATTTCATGGCAAAACCAGATCAAATGTACAAATTTTATACAATAATAAAAATTATAACAATAATAAGACCTGAACAGCAATAAATAATACACAATATAAAAATCTAAATCAGTTTTTAAGGTTTACTTTTGATAAAAATTAAACCGTTTTCGAAAATATTTCCTTTAACTCTCTATGGCATGGTGTTGTCCTCAGGCAAAAATGTTTAAAATTTTTAATAAACTATCAGAATAAGTCTAATAAGTTATTTACCAAATAAATTTGAGGAGGGTGTGGGTTTGACCTTTCTTCTAGGGGTAAAACAGCCATTTTTGGGACCATAGCCTGCTTGAGCACACTGCTAGCAGAATGTAAGATAGATTTCACTTTTTTAAATATTTAAGTTTAAATATCTTTATATTAAAAATATGTATGATATGTGAAGAAGCATATTTGATTAAGAAAGTCACTTTTTGTTATCTATATTACTAAAATGGTAGTTTTTAATTTGTTGCCTCAGGGCAACATTGTGCAGTTAGACCACTTTTGTTAAAACAATAACATCCCATTAATGAAAATGTGCAGAAATGTATAGTTATCACCAATATATATAGTTAGGTCAATAAATATTTGGACATCAACACAATTCTAACATTTTTGGCTCTATACACCAACACAATGGATTTGAAATTAAACATACAAGATGTGCTTTAACTGCAGACTGTCAGCTTTAATTTGAGGGTCCAAAACATATGTTACATCCAAATCTGGTGAACACTGTAGGAATTACAACAGTTTGCATATGTGCCTCCTACTTGTTAAGGGTCCAAAAGTAATTGGACAGAATAATCATAAATCAAACTTTCACTTTTTAATACTTGGTTGCAAATCCTTTGCAGTTAATTACAGCCTGAAGTCTGGAACGCATAGACATCACCAGACGCTGAGTTCATTCCTGGTGGTGCTCTGCCAGGTGTTACAACTGGCTCAAAATTGTAACATTAGAGAGGCAATACGGACCAGGTAAATTGAAAAGAGAAATGATTTATTAACAAAAAACATAATTAATCAAAGTATTTAAACCAATCAAAGTCACTATAAATGTAAGTCAGTGTTGAAATGCATGTGTTTGGTAGTAAACTGAGCTCATTATCCAAAACAAACTAAAATAAATCAAAAAAGCCAGGCAGTAGGGTCCGGCTAATTGAGCTCTCCTATCATATCAAATGTTGGATTCTTTATAGGCACCACATAATGTGTCTCAGGTGAGATGACCCACCCACCAAACAGCAATCATGCAAGTTCTGCAAATCACAAAAAACAACCACAACAAACAGGTCCACATGGGACCTAACACCTCCCCCCCAAAAAAGAGAAACAAAATTTATGCCACAAACATATATATATATATATACATATATATACATATATATACACATATATATATACATATATATATATATATATATATATATATATATATATATATATATATATATATATATATATATATATATATATATATATATATATATATATACATACATATATATATATATATATTCTCTTCAATGTCAGACCCTCTTTCTTCTATTTTCCCTTCTAAACACTAGTACAGCTAACAAAAATTCTTTGGGATGAAAAAGTACGTTAAGTAAAGCTACAGTTTGGCATATCCCTGCCCCATCTTCTCTCCTCCAGCAAACTGGATCCTGAAAGCATTTATGGATTAGAAAAGACACAACAACACCACCACCAAACAAGAAACTCACCCACTCTAACAATCACATCACACAGAATGAGCTCGAGACAAACAAACAGTCAGCAAACACATTGTCCGTGCCCCTTATGCGTTTAATTTGTAAGTTATAGGGTTGTAAAACACAGGCAACTGTCCTCAGTTCCTCCTTGTTCTTGGAGAATTTTCCCATCAGTTTTGTCTTTAGCAAGGGAAATACATGCTCAGTCAGATTCAGGTCAGATGATTGACTTGGCCATTGCATAACATTTCAATTCTTTCCCTTCAAAAACTTTTTGGTTGCTTTTGCAGTGTGCTTTGGGTCATTCTCCATTTGCACTGTGAAGTGCCATCCAATGAGTTCTGAAGCATTTGGCTGAATATGAGCAAAAAAAATTGTCTGAAACACCAGAATTCATCCTGCTGCTTTTGTCAGCAGTAACATCATCAATAAATACAAGAGAACCAGTTTCCCATACTGTCAACGTGACATGTCACCTATACATGCCAACGCCATGTGACTACTACCATCATGCTTCACTGCTCAGGATCATGAGCAGTGACTTTCCTTCTCTATTCTCTTCTCTTTCCATCACTCTGGTACAAGTTGATCTTGGTCTCATCTGTCCATAGGATGTTGTTCCAGCACTGTGAAGGCTTTTTTAGAACTCTAATCTGGCCTTCCTGTTTTTGAGGCTCACCAATGGTTTACATCTTGTGGTGAACCCTTTGTATTCACTCTGGTGTAGTCTTATCTTGAGTGTTGACTTTGACACACATACTCCTACCTACGGGACTGTGTTCTTGATCTGGCCAACTGTTGTGAAGGGTGTTTTCTTCAACATGGAAATAATTCTTCGGTCATCCACCACAGTTGTTTCCATGGTCTTCTGGGTCTTTTGATGTTGCTGAGCTCAGTGGTGCGTTCTTTCTTTGTAAGAATGTTCCAAACTATTTTTTTGGACATGCCTAATGTTTTTGCTATCTCTCTGATGGGTTTGTTTTGTTTTTTCAGCCTAAGGACAGCTTGCTTGACTGATAGTGACAACTCTTTGGATCTCATCTTGAGGGTTGACAGTATCAGATTCCAAATGAAAATAGCACACTTGAAATGAACTCTGGACCTTTTATCTGCTCATTGTAATTGGAATAATGAGGGAATAACACACACCTGGCCATGGAACAGCTTGGAAGCCAATTGTCCGATTACTTATGGTCCCTTAACAAATAGGGGGCACATATGCAAACTGTTGTAATTCCTACACTGTTCACCTGATTTGGATGTAAATACCCTCAAATTAAAGCTGACAGTCTGCAGTTAAAGCACATCTTGTTTGTTTCATTTAAATTTTACCATCCATTGTGTTGGTGTATAGAGCCAAAAATGTTAGAATTGTCCAAAATATTTATGGACCTAACTGTATATTTTGTGCTTTACTGTATACTATTACTCAGGAAATGGATGTTCAAACATTATGGAGGTAAAGAACAAGATTGAGAAGTTCTGTTCATTCTTTCTGACAGCAAGTCACATTAGCGTTATTTCCATTCAAAGATGCAAATTAAACTAGGTAAAAAGCCCTAAACCCTGATTAAACTAATTGGGTTCCTTAGGCTTGTTTTAAACCTACAGGCATGGGCGTGGTAGTGGGGGGAAAAGTGGACCTGACTACTCAGGGCCCCGTCTAGGGAGAGGGCCCTTTGAAATCCCACCAATTTTTTATTATTATTTTTTTTTTGTAGCCTACTTCGAATTAATTGGCCCCTCCAATTGATGTCAATGTCATTATTTATTTCAAAATATATTGATTACCCCCCCCACCCACCCCAAAATGGTTTAGTCCGCCCATAGACGCCCAAATCGGGCTTTCAAAAAAAGAAAGACAGGAAGGAAAAAGAAAGGAGGCAGAATGAGGGGAAGCAGCTGATGACTGCTTTCTTTTCAAAAGGTGAACTGAGTTTGCTTGTTATGAAACTACATCTAATTAAAGTTAACATAGTCAACTCCAGACAGCTGCTGCTAATGCAGGGCTCGAAATTGCGACCATTTTGGTCGCATATAATGCTGATTTGTGTACAGTCATTACTAGGGAAACCGTAATATTTCAGCGCTCCTAAAGCGCTCCCTTGTGACAGAGAATGAATTTTTATTTCCAATAATTTTTTTTCAGCTGTTTATGGTCAAATTATTGCAATTATCGATCCATGTGTAAATGTGAAAGAAGTTAATTTGCCTTTTAAAAATCTAAACAATTAAGTAATACTAATTATATACTTGATTTATCCCTTTTAATGGTATAAAGGTTGAAATGCCATTGTATTAGATATTTTGTGTCTTTATACGTCTGCAAGATGTCTGTTAAAGATCTCTTGATCTGGAAAGCACCTGCTGTATACAAACATCTGGCAGACGTCTGTATGATGTCAGTTTTACACACATTCTGAATCGCAAACATCTTAAAGATGTCTAATAGAAGTCTATTTCACATCTGATAGGAAACGTCTTGTAGATGTCTTGCAGATGTGAATGCAGACGTCAAATAGACATCTCCGAGATGTACGTGTGCTAATCAAAATCGGCCATTAAGAATCAAGATCGGCGCATAACTAAAAAGAAAATGGGTGCTTTTTGGGATGCTCCTAACTTTTTGAAGTTGGGAGCACCAGTGCTACCAAGTAAAAAAGTTAATTTCGAGCCCTGTAATGTATGTATGCTAATGTTAAATCTTTAGCTTAGTTTGTCAACCAGGCTGCTTGTTGCTGTAAGTAAATTATGGGCCAGGCCAGCTAACGTCAGGTTGCCAACATTAACCAGTTTCAGAAACAACCAGTGGTTCCGACACACCAGCAGTAGCAGCACTGGCCAGTCCTGGCTGCTCTTCTGGAGATGAGGCTGAGACTGAGAGCAGAAATGAGGAAACCCAAGGTGAGATCCCCCCTTGCTTCCTAATTGTGAGTTGTTTACCTTAAATAAGTAAGCCTTTTGATTCAGTGTGTGTGCTAAGTGCTATTGCCTACGGAAGACAGCAGAGCTGACTCCGTGGGAATGAGAATGTATACTGAGAGAGTGGAGTGGTGGAAAAAGTGTCAGCACAATGTAAAGTTACTAGCCCTACTATTGCTTAATGTTTGCTATATTCTCAAACTCCTTAATAAATTATCCACCTATATTTCTGCACATGTAAATGTGCCTACCAATATCACTGTGTTCTCAAGTGCACACAGGTAATATTGATTTGAGATCAACAATGGGCCAGGATAGACTAAACAGCCTTGCCATTCTGTCAATTGAAAGCCAATTAGCCAAACAGTTGGACTTTACAGATCTCATCACTGATTTTGCAAACAAAAAGACTCGTCAGTGGGGATTTACTGGGATGTAGATTACATCTCATTTGACTTTTATTTATTTTTTGATACTTGACGATTTGTATTATGGCAGGCTTAGCTTATTTGATTTGTTTCTGAGGGTACAGTTGTCTCGTGTTCTCCTGTTCAAAAATAAATGTTTTTAAATCAAAACTTGCATCAGTATCATGGATCAAAATGTCAGTACACAAACCCGATGTAGCCTACGGTTTAAAGGTATTTGAGCACAAGTAGGCCAAATGCATCAATTTGGTGGTGAATGAAAGAACCAGTCATTATTATAATCTGATTTGATTATAGATTAAAACACTATTTGTGCATGTTTATATTCAAATAATTTAAAAAAAATGTGTAGGGGGCCCACTGACATTGAGAGGGTACAGGGCCCAGAATTTGGTGCTACGCCCCTGCCTACAGGTAAGTGTGTTGAAGAATGGGTTGGAACTAAACTCTGCAGGGCTACGGCCCTCCAGGAGTTTGATGAGGGTGAAATATTTTTTTCCTCCTAAATCAAAAATTCATGCCATAGAGGGTTAAAGTTTCTCCAGATAAATATCATCTGATAACATTAAAAACAGCACATTCCAAATGTATAGTTTAACAGTTTGGATTCTAGGGCTCTTCGATTAATCAAAATCAAATCACAATCGCGATTTGAAACATTGTGATTAGCTAATCGCAAGAGACAGTGATATGAAATATATATAATATTTAATTTCCCCCACCCAGAGCAAATGTGTGACTGCCGTCTGTGTGTGACAGTCTTACTAGCTATTTAAGTGATCATACTTGTGTTATGCCCAATCAAAATTTCGCAACTGAACTATGCGGAATGCTCATAATAAAAACAAACAAACAGGAAAGTGTGAACAAGTGGGATGATGGCGTCTGCCACTTCAGAAGCATTAATGGACTTATTAATATCAAAGAAAAACATTACGTAATATGGGAATATCTTGGTTTTAAAGTCACAGACACCGAACAAAAACAGGTCATTTGTAAGAGCTGTCACAGAATTGTTGCCACAGCATGAGGAAATACAACAACCAGCACCTTAAAAAGCACCACAGCTGGCTATATAAGTAGCATTTTGCTAAAAAGTCACTTAAAAGTTGTGCCAGTGACACTCAATCTAGTAGCAAGCAACAGCAAAGTACAATTTCAGAGTTGTTTGTGGCTATTACACCCTCTAAAAAACAACGCAAAGGCACTAGGAGATAACTAATGCCATAACTCACTCCCTCGCTAAAGACATGGTGCTTTTTAATGCAGTGACCAAAGAGGGATTTTAAAAACCTCATACAAATGCTGGATAGGAGATATACACTTCTGCCTTACAAATATTTTTGCCGTTTTCCAGTACTACAGCTGTACGTTGAATGTCGTGATATTTTGTGTAGCATCTGTGATAATTATATTGTTTTTAGACAATATAAGCTACAGAAAGCCATGTTAGTTTGCAGAGTATTTTGTATTTTTATAATTATAAACTTTTTGTTTGTATAATAAGTGACACTGTCTCCCTAAGTTGAAGTAAGGTCATTTTAAATGTGCTTACTGTTTTCTCTAGCGAAAAATGAGTTTTAATTTCTGAATATTTACAAACAAATTTGAACAAATGTTGGAGTTAATATCTTTTCAGTTCCTTTTTTAACTAACACTCACTGCATTTTAGCAGTAAGAAGTTACAATAAAGATTATTGACTGACTACAAAACTAAATATCTGCCAAAAGAATAAAAAAGAAACAAAATAAAAATTACATATTTTCCCCAAATCGCTCAGCCCTATTGGATTACTGTTGCAATATAGACATTTTGTGGGTTCTTCTCCTTTTAGTAAATGTTAGTAAATCGCATGAAAATGGTAATGTAAAAGCTGCCATGCAGACACCTAATTAAAACCAAGACTACTTGTAAAATGTGGTCTGAGTTTAGTTGAAATTGGGTTCAGTTGGGTTCAAAAAAGTAACGATGCAAAGTATATCATCATATATGTCACATCACATGATGTGGAATTTTGAGTCTGGATTATATTTGACCAAGAGCTAAAGTTCAGAACACAAGATTTGTGGAGTCATTGCAGAGATTAAGCATAATGGAGTGAAAGTTTATCTTTTTCATGTGTTTTTGAGGCACAGTATGAGGGTTTTAAAAGCATTCAGGCATAAGCAGTGCAGGAGCAGTGCAGGAGAAGCACTTTAGCATCAAGAGCAACACAGAGTAAGTACATTTAGACCTGTTTTCAGTTGCTGTGTTTGGTTAGAGAACACTTAGACTTGTTTTCAGCTGGTTATGTATGGTTGTTGGACATTTAAAATTGTTTTCAGCTATCTGTGTTTAGTACTAGAAAGTTTTAGCCACTGTTTCCTTTGTTACTGTAAGAGCTTGTGTGCCGAGCCGGACGTTTTTTTGCGCCCCGCTGCTGCAGTTTCGGGTGTTTTTTTACTTTGGAGGCGTGTCCAAACGCCAGGTAAAGACTATATATTTGAACACAGTAGGTTTAGCTAGCAGGAGAAGCACTTTAGCATCGAGAGCAACACCGAGTAAGTACATTTAGACCTGTTTTCAGTTGCTGTGTTTGGTTAGAGAACACTTAGACTTGTTTTCAGCTGGTTGTGTATGGTTGTTGGACATTTAAAATTGTTTTCAGCTATCTGTGTTTAGTACTATAAAGTTTTAGCCACTGTTTCCTTTATTACTGCAAGAGCTTCTGTGCCGAGCAGGACGTTTTTTCGCGCCCCGCCACTGCAGTTTCGGGTGTTTTTACTCTCGAGGTGTGTCCAGCTGAGCTCAATCAGCAAAGCGCTCAGGGGTGTATATAAGCAGCTAGTCTCACCGCGGCAGCGGTCGCGGCAGCCTCGTGTGAAGACCGACGAGAGTAAAGACCATCGACTCTACCTGTGCGACTCTACCGAGCAAAGACACCGACAAAGCACTTGAGTACTATTTACTTTATTATTTTACTTTATCTCTGCACTGATTATTGTTTTCCTTGCACTTTTATTATGTGTTTACTAATTCCTGTTGTTACTAACACTCGCAGAGCACGGGAGGTACGCTGCAGGCGCAACTCTCACAACCTTCGATCAATTCATGTATCTTCTATTTCACAACTCTCTCTCTCCGTGGGCCTCTGGAATTGTCAATCTGCTGTTAACAAGGCAGATTGTATTACCTCCATAGCCACTCATTCTGACTTTAATCTCATGGCATTAACTGAGACCTGGTTGAGACCGGAGGACACTGCAACACATGCAGCTCTTTCTACTAGTTTCTCTCTTTCCCACACTCCTCGTCAGACAGGGAGAGGGGGTGGGACTGGACTACTGATTTCCAAAGAATGGAAATTCACTCAGAGACCGTCCCTCCCAAAAATCAGCTCCTTTGAATTCCATGCAGTCACCATTATCCACCCCTTCCGCATAAATGTGGTTGTCATCTACCGCCCACCGGGTACATTAGGCCACTTCTTAGATGAACTGGATGTTCTTCTCTCATCTTTTTCTGATTATGGCACTCCCTTGTTGGTGCTAGGTGACTTCAACATCCACATTGAAAGACCTCAAGCTGCTGACTTCCAGACTCTGCTTGCATCTTTTGACCTCAAAAGAGCACCTACTTCTGCTACTCACAAATCAGGTAATCAGCTAGGCCTTATTTACACTCGACATTGCCTCACTGATCAAACACTAGTAACTCCACTACAAACATCGGATCATTTCCTTCTCTCTCTCAACATCCACATTACTCCTGAGCCGCCACACACTCCAACTCTAGTTGCCTGTCGCAGAAACCTACGCTCTCTCTCACCCAATAGACTATTCACCATTGTTTCAAACTCTCTTCCTCCATCTTGCAAACTCTCTGCACTTGATACGAAAAGTGCCACTGATACACTCTGCTCCACGCTAGCATCATGTCTAGACAGACTATGTCCTCTTACATCCCGGGCCAGTCCTCCTGCACCCTGGCTCTCTGATGTTCTCCGTGAGCATCGCTCAAAACTGAGAGAATTTGGCGAAAAACTAAAAATCCTGAAAAGCTCATAACATACCAAACTCTTCTGTCTTCTTTCTTGGCTGAGGTTACTTCTGCAAAGCAGACATACTTCTGTCAGAAAGTCAACAGTGCCACCAATCCTCGCTTACTTTTTAAAACATTTTCCTCCCTCCTCTATCCTGCTCCTCCACCTGCATCCTCCACACTCACTACTGATGACTTTGCTACATTCTTTTGCACCAAAACTGTAAAAATCAGTGCTCAATTTGCTGCACCTACAACAAACACACAAGATACACCACCAACACCACACACACTCACCTCTTTTTCCCAGCTCTCTGAGTCTGAGGTGTCCAATCTCATGCTATCAAGCCATGCAACCACCTGTCCGCTTGATCCCATTCCCTCTCATCTCTTGCAAGCCATTTCGCCTGCAGTCATACCAACACTGACTCACATAATTAACACATCTCTTGACTCTGGTCTATTCCCTACTTCATTTAAGCAGGCTAGGGTAACCCCACTGCTAAACAAACCCAACCTGGATCAAATGCTACTTGAAAACTACCGACCTTTATCCCTGCTTCCATTCATGGCCAAGATTTTGGAGAAAGTAGTGTTCAATCAAGTCCTGGACTTTCTTACTCAAAACAACCTCATGGACAACAAGCAATCTGGCTTTAAGAAAGGCCACTCAACTGAGACTGCCCTGCTCTCGGTCGTGGAGGATCTCAGACTGGCTAAAGCAGACTCTAAATCATCTGTCCTCATCTTGCTGGATTTATCAGCTGCTTTTGACACTGTAAACCACCAGATCCTGCTATCTACGCTTGAGTCACTGGGCGTCGCAGGCACTGTTATTCAATGGTTCAGTTCTTACCTCTCGGACAGGTCATTCAGGGTGTCTTGGAGGGGAGAGGTGTCCAACCTACAGCATCTAAACACTGGGGTACCTCAGGGCTCTGTTCTTGGGCCACTTCTCTTCTCTATCTACACGGCATCTTTAGGAACAGTCATCCAGAAACATGGATTTTCCTACCACTGCTATGCTGATGATACCCAGCTATACCTCTCTTTTCACCCTGATGATCCCTTGGTTCCAGCTCGCATTTCAGCCTGCCTGTCAAACATTTCACACTGGATGAAAGATCATCATCTTCAGCTTAACCTCACGAAAACAGAAATGCTTGAAGTTTCTGCCAACCCGACTCTTCACCATAACTTTTCAATCCAGATGGATGGAGCAACCATCACTGCATTCAAAATGGTAAAAAGCCTTGGAGTAACGATTGATGACCAACTAAACTTCTCTGACCACATTTCTAGAATTGCACGATCTTGCAGATTCGCACCTTATAACATCAGAAAGGTCCGACCCTTCCTATCTGAACATACAGCTCAACTCATTGTTCAAGCTCTTGTTCTCTCCAAACTGGACTATTGCAACTCTCTACTAGCTGGGCTTCCAGCTAATTCTATCAAACCTCTTCAGCTGCTTCAGAACGCAGCAGCACGAGTGGTCTTTGATGAGCCCAAAAGAGCACATGTCACTCCGCTACTCACCTGTTTGCACTGGCTGCCAGTTGCTGCTCGCGTCAAATTCAAAGCTCTGATGTTTGCTTACAAAGCGACCTCTGGCTTTGCTCCTCCGTATCTGCTCTCACTTCTGCAGATGTATGTGCCCTCCAGAAACTTGCGTTCTGTAAATGAACGTCGCCTTGTTGTTCCATCCCGAAGAGGGAAGAAATCACTTTCCCGAACTCATTCAATCTGCCCAGTTGGTGGAATGAACTCCCTAACTACATCAGAACAGCAGAGTCACTTGCTGTCTTCAAGAAACGACTAAAAACTCAACTGTTTAGTTTCCACTTTCATTCCTAATCTGCAACTGCCTCTCTGGCTATACCACTAACTGTACTCTCTCTCTCTCTCTCGCTCTCAAAAAAAAAAAAAAAAAAAATGTACTAATGCTTAGCTTCTTAGACTTTACACACCTGAAACTTGTCTATAGCACTTGTTCACTGCTGCTCTTATAGTTGTGTAAATTGCTTCCTTGTCCTCATTGTAAGTTGCTTTGGATAAAAGCGTCTGCTAAATGACTAAATGTAAATGTAAATAAGAAATCGTACAATTTCTAAATTTAATAACTATTAATTTTATACAATTATTTATACAATCAAGACTATGCAGTACCATTTTACATTTGGCTTTTCAATAACTGTACCTGAATACTGTTGCTCTGTTGTATTTATCTATGGTTGTTGATTGTTTATTATACAGTATTTTATGCCAATGCACTCCCATATAGAATCATCTTAAACAATATACAAATGCTAAATTCTTTCCAAATAGAGCTATTCAAATTATGTTGAAAGTGTATACATATTTCAATATATTTTGCAGAAAAACACAATACTGTAATGTTTTTCAGTATCATAAAGCCCTACTATGATAATAAGTTTAAGCATGCATGGTCAGTGCATTCTAATGCTACGTTCACATGAAACACAAAACACTGTGTCACTAGCCCTAGTTTACTCATGGGATGTTTTTCGGTTGAGTTCAATTATTTGAACTTGCGCAGTAGATGCAATTGAGGTGAATTCCATCACATCACAGATTTCATTCTCATCGCAAGGTGATAACTAGGGCCAGACAGAATCTGCAGACATTTTTTGCTATTTCAGCTGAGAAATTTGTAAATAATCTGTGGATTTATGCAGAATTATTTTGGGAGTATCATAACTAAAAACTTAATATATGAAATAAAAAGAATAGCTTTTAATTTAAAATTTAACTTTTATTTAATATTTACAATGTAAATCCATCTAGATCTAATTATTTGGTAAACAATGCAAGTCCCTCATAATATATTTACAAATAGACAGAAAATATAACTGTATTGTAAATAAATCAAACAATTTCATATTAGTCAATAATATTACTATATAAATATAAATTACTATATAATATAAATTTACACACAATTACACAAGTAAATAAACGTAATTTTACTTAATTCTGTTTGGTGTGAACTCAGCAAAAGTATCAAAGCATAATGCCACCTTAATGCAGTTGAATTCAGAATTAGAAAGAAAGAAGTAACTACACATGATGACTACAATGACGTATAGTGATTCATAGTGAGAGCATTTTAAGTAACAATGGGTCGATATTTGTAAAACTAGTGTCAGATTCTATTTTTGGAAACAATTGTACAGTCATCCTGATCATTTTAAATTAACATGTCAAAAAACATGTAATTTACACCACACACTGCATCCAAAAAGCCACCAGTATTGTGGCTGACCACACACACTCCTCACACACTCTTCATTCTGCTGCTGTCTGGAAAGAAATACAGAAGCATTCAGGCTCTCACATCCAGACTGTGCAACATTTTCTTTTCACAAGACATCAGACTTCTAAACATGAAAAAGCTGGACTGATACACACACACACACATACACACACACACGCACACGCACGCACGCACGCGCACACACACACAGACACACACACAAATGTACAGACAATGACAGGAATATTTTCACAACTGCTATTTTTACACTGCTCTGTACAACACTTCTATCTTAATGACAAATGTTTACATGTACAGTTTTTATATCTGATCTAATATTTGCACAACATCCCTAATGTACTGGTCACGTTACTGTTTCTTGTCCTGTCTTGTCTAATTTGCACTAAATGTTGCACAAACCGCACTTACTCTTATTTTTATTTATTTTATTTTAGTTTATCTTATCTTGTTTCATTCTTCTAAATTTTTATAGTAGTGCACAGTCCTGTGTTGTGTTGTCAATTTATGTTGTTTGATGTAGCACCTTGGTCCTGGAGGAACATTGTTTCGTTTCACTCTGTACTGCACTGTATATTGTTGAAATGATAATAAAGCCAACTTGACTTCACTTGAGCTGAAAAAACTGTTAAATTGTAAAATATTACTTCTTTTAATAGCCGTTTCATTATTGAATGTAGTTTCAAATTTAATTTATTTCTGTGATTCAAAGCTGATTAATCATCATTACTTAAGCCTTCATTGACACATGATCCTTCAGAAATCATTATATGATGATTTACTCTTTACATCCCGCGAAGCTTGCAGAGTCAGATGATGGCTGATTTTCCCAGGTCAGCCATTTTGTCCGTCGGCCATAACGTACTTCAAATGTATTCAAAAACTCATTGTTTCACCTTGTCCGATGCTCCTTAATAACCTTGTTGCTATAGGGGAATTAACAACCTAAGTCACACATGATTACACGGGTTCAACCACGCAAAGTGGTTGCAAAAAAGACCGGTTGCAATAGCAAACATGTCATGTTGTGTGGTAGGATGCCAAAATCGAAAGTCCAAAAACAGAAAACTTAAATTTTACCGTACACCACACTGTTTATAATGCCTACGGCAGATGTCTTTGGCTAACAGCGATCAAAAGAGATGAATGGAATGAGGACCCTATTAAAAATGCTCGACTTTGCAGTTCTCATTTCATATCAGGTCAGTTCACGCTATGCTGAATCATACACATTACTCGTTTTTGATTGCAGCAATGATTTCAGCAAAAACAGTTAAATATGGTTAATTAAACTGCGGACACTGAATGCGTAGAATGAAATGTAAAAATCTAAGTTCACATACCCTGCCGTACAGAATGTCAGAATGCAGTTGTTTTGCCTGTTGATTATTACCCAGGCCTTGTACAGTTCCATCTTCTTTCCTTGTCTTTGGCTAGGCAAAACCTCGGTTTTTAGCACTACAAAGTTTTGAATCTGGTAATCATGGAACATTATTTCTTGTACATGACCACACAGAACAAAATTGTTGGCATCCAAAGACTTGTGGGCCTTTAAGTTCTCTCTTGTAAAAACACTTGGAGTTTCAATGAGATTTATGAGATGCATTGTATATATCAGGCTGGAAGCTTGGCCATTTCATCTTATCCAATATCCATTGGGAGGGTGCTATCGCAAATGGACCTGTCAGACGAACGCCGCTCACTTTAACGTGACAAGCTATTATGATATGCTGAAAGCATTATGTAAATAATATATATAATATGTAATCAATATAACATCTCTAATACAACAACAAACACTGTACCGCATCAAATGTCATTCCCTTGCTGTAAATGCTAGCACTCCCGTTTTTTTTTCTGTGACCTCAATGCACGCGCATCCTGAATGTTTACAAACCGGTAATTTGACTATTGGCCTCTGGACTGCTTTGCTTATTCTGCCTCTGGACTGCTTTGCTCATTCTGGCTCTGAACTCTTTGGACCCTTAATTGCTGCTTGCAGCTATATTATTATGATCAGTTACTATTGGAACAAAATAACTAATAATGAATCTTACAATTATCAGCGCTTTTTTAGCCTTGCTTCATAGTATTGTGGAAACACAATATTGTTATTCATTTCTGTTTTAGGATTATTTCATAAAAAAAGACTTTCAAAATAAAAACTTTTTTAATTTATTAAATAAATACAGCCCTTGTGTGCACATTATAAAACAATTTTTAAAATTCTATTTCCAACACCGGTGAAGACTTGGGGTACAATTACACTTGGCTTTGAACTGCTGCAAACATGGGCATTGTCAATTCTCTAATCCACAGCAGTAGGTCAATAGACAACTAATTGGGCCTGCTTAAGGAGCAAAACATCTCTCTTTACAAACATAGATATAATTTAATTAGGCTTTAAACTCACCATACTGTTAAGATCTGAGCCAAAGCTTCCACATGGGTGTTCAGAGCCTCCAAGTGCCTCCATCCCCTCTTCATCCCACATGTAAGTCCCTCCAGAGCTGTCTGAGGGTGACAGGTCCAGAGATGAGCCATGAGGAAAATCGCCCACAGGAGATGACGAGTCATGCTCAAACCTATCTTTGCCACCTGAAATAAAGACAATAAGCTGGGTAAGAATGTGACAGAGATATTTTTAAGACATCTTAGTGACAGCTTGGACTGCTAGTTAAATTACAGGAAGTATTTTATAAATGCTCCTTTTAAAAGGTATTTTAATCAACATTCAGAATAAAAACACTGTCTCAGAGGGGTTACATTATGCTGCCTTCTAATAAACCACCAAAACCTAAGACTACATAAACTATATCCTTTGCATACACTGTAAAAATATCTATAAATTAGCAGTTTTAAGTATTTTGTGATTGATGGGGGTTTTTTTCTCTCCGTTTATTTATGCTTTAGAATTGCATTATGAGACCTTGATCTTTCTTTCAACAACTTTTAACCTCAAAAAGTTCAAAATAGTGATTTTAATTGACCTTTTTAAATAGTTTAAAGTGATATATTGTCGGTTAGTGTCGTACAAAAAACCTGGAATAAACATTTTCTGTTATTTTACAGACTTATTTTTCTATCTTATTTATTATACATTATATGATTTTAAACTACTAATATGTTAATAAAAGTCACTTTGTTAAACTGCTGAGTTGAATTTTTAACAACAAAGGTCGACAGAGCAGAGATCAAGGCCCCTTAATGCAATTCACAACTGTAAATAAATGGAAAATACTTGTGAATCACAAAATATGGAAACTGTTATTTAACATATTTTTACAGTGTAGTTTTCGGTTTATTAACGGTTGTGAATTTCATTATGGGATGTCAATCAATCTTTTAATGTTTAAAATTCAACTCTACAGTTTAACAAAGTCACTTTTATTGACATTTTAGTAGTATGAAATAATAATGTATGAAATATAATATCCAGAGAAATAAGTAGTGGCAGGTTATTACAAGGTTTCTGTAGCATTGTGAGAAATTAAGATTAATAAAAATCTAAATAAAGATTGTGTACAGAAACAAATGGAATAGTGTATCGTGAAATAATGTGTAACAGTTTGGTTTGTTTTCACCAAACCCTAACCGAAACCGATATGACATATTTTTGGTGAACTATCCCTGTAACCATTATAATCTTTTTATTCCAACATTAACATAAATTTCTTTCATTATGTATCCACACATTCAGGTATGCATGTAATTATTTATTTAATTATTTATACATTTATTTATCAAACTCAATTCCTGTAGATATCAACCAAGCCTAAAGCCCTCAATTAGTTTGATTAGGTGTGTTTAATTAGGGTTGGAAATAAGCTGTGCAGAGCTATGGCCCTCCAAGAACTGAGTTTGACACCTGTGGTGTAGACAGTTGCTGTGTCTTAATTCACATAATTAAGTACAATAATTCATACAAATAATGTAAATAAACTACAAACATAATGGACACGCTAGACCAACTGTAAAGTAGAGAGGCTTTGGTAAAGATGTTTATGACTGTTAATTAATATCTAGCAAATTGGAACATCTTTACAACAATACTGAACTTATATAAAGCCGTGTTTGGACATAATGTCTGAATGCATAAATATCCAAAGACCTGAGGAGATTTCTATGCATGAAAGACTCGCGAATGGAAGATTAACCTGCTGCTGAATCTCCAATAAGGTAGGAAAATAAATATGAAAGAAATGTGAATAATGTAATAGATGATAGACAGGGCTCATAACTAATCAACACAACGGTCTGTTAATGAGGAAGTTGAATGTCCCAAAGCTTGCATACTCTTCTGTTACACACTCAAAAGTATACATTTTTCCTTCACAAAAAAACTACATACTTTTAGGGTGTAGTATATGTATGCGAATTTGGACGCAGCAAGTGAGTCAACAAACTAGAGTTTTGACAGTCTAACAAAAATTCAAATAATAATGATAACTGGAAAAATATGTTTTTTAGGTGTAGTGAAATTTTCGGTCACACCTGTGAGGCCCATCCCTTCCCAGTCAACAGTTTCGGATAAGAAGGCATGCAGGTTGGTCATCGATGAGTCCTCATTGCACTTGGTGATTAGGGCATTTTCATCTTCACACAGTCCTAAGTGGTCCAATCCATCTTTGAGGACAGGCAGAAACAGGGTCTCACCTCCATTCCCAAGATTATCAAAGTCATCCATGTACTCTTCACTGTCATTGTGCTCCACAGAGGAGGACGATGATAGTGACATATCCTCAAAAATCTCCAAGGAGCTCCCCATGCTGACCTCAAATTCCTTTACTTCGATTGAAGTCATGTTTGGTGTAGTCTCATTCTCAGTTGGGGTAGTTTCAGTACTTTCAGTGTTGTTGATTAGTTCTGAACTGGTTTCTGCTGACAGTGTAAGGTTTTGGACATCTTCACCCAATTCTGCTTCTTTTGGGACAGTTGCAGGCAAAACAGGACGGGGATGTTTGTTGAATGATGGACGTGTAAGTTTATAACTGAGCACAGATGTTTTTTTTCCTGAAAAGCTGGGTAATAGTGACTTCTTTATTGAGGCTACTGGCGAATGGTTGCTAGCAGTTACAGAGGGTCTTGCGAAGCCAAATTTATCTACTTTCCCTTTGGATAAAACTGAATTTGGCTGATTGAGGAGTGATCTAGGCACTGGAGATTGTGCTAAAGGTCTGGGAGAGTTTGTTAGCAAGATCAGTAGCTTTATTAAAGGAAAAAGACCTGGTCATAGGTGGATCAGTATGAGATGCTCCCCTCTTAAAGAATGTGAAACTCTGAGAGCGCTCTATGCTCTCTTTAGAAGTAGACTTGATGCGGTCACTGGACACTGATAGTTTGCTTTGCAAGCTTTTTTGTTGTGAAACATGACCAAGACCAGACCCTGAAGAGCGTTCATTACCACTACTGGCTCCATTCAGAGTAGCCATGCCATTGTATATAGTGTTACCTGAGGAGAGGTGTTTGGGGGTAGTCATGCGGGTTTTGGTAGGCTGTGGTATACTCCTACTTTGTGCTGTCAAAACTGCACCCTTATATTTAACTACAGCGGCAGGGGAAAGTTTTTTAGTCACCATTACTGGGGAGTCTGTATCTGGAGCTACACTAGTTTCCTCATCCAAGCTTCCAGTGCATTCAACATTATTTCCGGTGTCCTCTTCACACTTTCTCCAGTTTAAGGATCGGACTTGTGTTAAACCATTCTGTCTGCCTACAGGTCCACCTTTACACTCATAGGAGGGAACTGGGAGTCCAGATCCTTGGGGAGGGGAGACGAGGTGGTGCCTGAGGTGCGGGAAGCAAACTTGGGCAGCCTGGAGACCATGTTGAGCTGCTTGACAGCCTTCTTTTCCATCAGCTGGGTTCACCACCATGGATGAAAACAGAACTGTAAAATCAGATAAAGAGAAATAATGAAATATGAACCAAAAAACACAATAGCCAGTCTTTTGTACACAATAGCAAAGACTATAGAATACACAAGCCACGTCACTCGTATAGTTCTAAATGGGGAAAAGTGTGACGGTCAATATGGCGAATGAAGACACACCTACTAGTACAGGAGCCAATCATCAATCGCTATAGACTGACATTTCTCCGGGGGGAAGCTCGGATCAGACGTATGCTTTTACAGACAGTTTGGTGGTCAACAAACACACCGAAATCTTAGTGAATACTTGCTTTACAGATATAAGAAATATATCCAGATAAAGCGTGTAATCTGTACTTTTAAATGAACTAAGTGCACTTGATATCACAAGTTTTCTGGTTTTGTAATATGTATGAAATGAACACAAGGTACAGTCAGTCCAGTCAAACACACATCACATAAACAAAGAGTCGCTGTCATTTCTGGAGGAGATTCGCCATCAAGACCAAGATGTAAGTTACTGTACTTCAGAAGAGCAGTGCGATCAGGCGAAGCATTACTCAAAGGATGATAATGTGTACATTGGCCATAAATGAGGTTGGTATCATTATTTCATTCCTTTCCAGTGCGCATGCACATTAGCTCGGGCAACCTGAAAATATGCCGATTTTTTTTGATTAGAATGTTTAGAAATGAAACTAAGACAGTTGTTGTTTAATTTTATTTGTGGTTCCAAATATGTGATGCAATCTTAAGCTTGGCTAAAAGTTTTGGAGATTTTGATGTTTCCCCTTTCAGACTATGAAATTCCGAGTGCCCGAGCATACTCCCCGCATATTTGCATTGCAAACGCATTTAAAGGTATCCAATGTATGAACATAATGAATATATTTGCATTCATCTAAAATTTAATAGCAGGTATATTTAATTTCACCCCTGCCTCTATGATGACCCACAGATATTAGATTAAAACTGCTGATTAACAACAGAGACAACTAATTAAGGACTTTTAATCAATCAAGATTATTTGGCAGGTGTGTTTGATTAGGATACTGGGTGGTCACAGCCCTCTAGAAATTAAATGGAATATTCTTGATCTCTTTAAGTTACCATCATGATTTAAAGTAAATGATGTATGAACGCTTCAGTTATGGCTATAGAGTGGTGCTGTTATGATGTCAGAGATCAGAAGAATAATTCACTGTGGGTTACCTTGTGAGAATCTCTTAAGACTGTCCTATGGGGTTTTAAATAAAAGGATTTTCAAATAATAAGTCAAATAAGGACTGTGATAAACAGAGCTTTCCAGTCTTTTAACATTTTGTGCTCTATTTTAACAGTCTAGGTGCAAAGTCTAAAGCGCATGCTGCAAAAGCATTAAGGGTGTGTCTGAATCCACTTTTGCTATTTTAAGGACAGCAAAATACGCTCTGCACCCTGGCACGTGGTCTAACAGGGTTGTGCTTATTCTCTTAATGAGTTATGGGTGTGTTTTGAGTATAACGTGCATTAAACCAATTAGAGTTTCATCTCCCATTCCCTTTAAGAGTCAGTTGAGTTGCGCCATGGTGCATTTGCTATTTACAAGACGACCTTTGTAAATGGAATAACTGAACGCCTCCCAGCAAGAAAACAGGTCAACAGACCATCTGCATGAGGATAAAGAACGAGCCTCCTCCATTCTGCCTCTTTACTTTCTCTTTACTTTCGTGGATAAGGAAATGGTGTTGTACGCACACCACTAAAGACATTCTTTAGCGTACATATTTAATTTCATAATAATAATTATGAAACATATAATAATTATGAATACATAATAATTAGTTTGTTAAGAACAAAGATTTGTTTCAAAACTATTTCTAAATTCATTTCTAATTTTCAGCAAACAAATAAATGAACAATAATAATGTGTGTGGTCAAAAAACTGAGTTATATCCAAACACACATCCTATTCTTCAGCCTTATATTGTAAAGCATACATCTCCAAAACCCGACAGATGGACAAAACTAAACTTGTTTTTATTAAAACAAATATAAGTATGCAGTTAATAAATAATACTGCTATTAATAATAATATTATACAAATGCAAATTGTCATGAATAAACTGAAAAAAGCCCCCTGAGATGAAGAAGATTTTTGTAACATTTTAATCCTTTAATTTTTTTTTTCAAATGTAAAGATATGTGTGTGTTGCTGTACATACTGTGTGTATTAAGCAACGTGTAAGCTTTTGGACCCGCATAGGTGCATAACTATGTACTCTGTGCTGGACTTTATGGCTCGTTTCCACTGACTGGTACGGTACGGGTCGGTACAGGTTACCTTTATCAGGCTTGCGTTTCCACTACCAAGGGTACCCTTTTGGTGGGCATGGTGTATGACAGAAAGTTTCAGTCGACGTCATTCTCGCTCGAGGAAATGTCTACAATAAAGCTGTACAGGTCGCTCACATATCATATGAGAAGCACTTCTCACAAAACAGATGCTTTACACACAAAAATACTTGTGTAGAAATATTTATTAATAACTTTTCTATGAACATGAGTTGATTTTAACTGCAGATGCGAAATCAGTGCATCTGTAATTATATATTAAATAAATAAATAAATAAATGAACTTATATAAACACATACAGCCCCTTACAGTCTCCGATATGTTACCAACTACAGAAGAACTACTTATAGCAGACATTTCGTCATTGTTTAGGTTCAAAAACAACACGAAAATATAGCCTACAGTCAGTGAAAACTTCTTATCTGTGTCTGTAATCTTCAGCAGCGCATGTAGCCTCTTTTAGACAGTAATTCCATCATTCCCAATTTATATTAGTCCAAAATGTGAAGATAATAGTTACACATGGCATTTTGTTCATGTTTGCTGATAAATAATGTGCTCCTTTTTTCCGGCTTTTCCTTTGTTTTTTTCGCGGGTCACTCTCGCATTTGTCAATGTCTGACAGGATCGGGTTTCAAAAGCACGTCAATAATCAAGTGCACGTCATTATCATCAGCTCAAGAAGTTTGTTAATTCAGATATAGACACGTGGCGAATGCAAGAAAGAAAGCGAAACCGCTCACACTTCAGACTGCCGTGTAAAAAAACTACGAGGCACAGGGTAGATTCTGCTCTACTCCATGGCTTTGTGGCTGTTCATCAAGACAACGACAAGGTTTGTTTGAGCCCGGAATGTCCATGGCTCGTTATTATATGTATATATAATTCCGCTGTAATCTCTCGCTGTGTATTTTAAACATGGTGGGTTTTTTGTTTTCATTCTGGCTTGGTGTGTAAGCGAATGATGTATCTCTGTAAACCAATAGCATTCAGCTGCGCGTCTAGCTCTGCCTTTTGGTACCCTTTCTCGTGTTTGGTACCCTTTCGAAAGGGTGCCGAAAAAGTGGTACGGTACAGTTCAGTTCGGTACGCCTTTAGACAGTGAAAATGGCCATAAAAGTGTACCAAACCGAACCGTACCGTACCGTACCTCTCAGTGGAAATGGGCCATTGGACCAGCTTTTTGTTGGTCAATGGCGCGGTCTATTTCAGTTCTTCAAAATAGCAATGTGCCAAAAATGCCTGTTTTTTAGACCAGCACACCCATGAGTCCACAATGTCCCACAAATGGATTTGCTATTTAAACAACATGGCGCAAAACATAAAAAGTACTTTTGTGCTGGTCTGGAAATACCAACAAATCGCATCACATACGTCTTGCAGCTTATTGAACCGAGTTTGGGATAGGGCCCTTTGTTCTACAACGTAAACTGAACAGACTCAGACCACAAATGTTCTTATAGCTGTGTGTTAAATACATGCACTTTATAAAATAAATGAAATGGCTTCAAATAAATGTTTTTAATGGCTGTGGCTAATTCATATTGTAGAGCAAAATGTTAAAGTATCATCATGTTACATTTACCAAAGACATTGTACTCTCATTAAAAACTAAATATCTTAAGGGAACCCCACAGTGAATTATTCTTCTGGGTTCTAACAATATGACTGCACAAAAAAATCCTATTCAAACTCCAACAAAAACATTGTGCAAACAACATAAATACACTGTTGAGTATTTAAAAGTTGTAAATTCAATGTTGTAAATAAAGATTATTGGAGTATGTGTTGTAAGAAAATACTAATTCATTTTTTTTTCAAACATTTATGTTTAATTCAATGTGCAGTAGGGCTGCACAATATTTCGTTTCAGCATTAATATTGCAATGTCCAAATCAGCAATAATCACATGGCATACTCGAATCTGATTGGCTGAATAGCAGTGCGATATTCTGTGATATCAGAACTCCTACAGCCTCCTCAACCTTCTTTATTACTCCGACAGTCAATAAACTCACTACAGTTTGATAAATACTGCAGCTGTTGAACAACATAATGTACTTTTGAGGCTTTTTTAGGCGAGAATGTAGTTGTTTAGATTGCAACTATGCAGTTTATTTATAAGGATAGTGCCTGTTTTACATATTTATAATTTCAGAAAAACTGCACCATCTACAAGATGGTGACAAAGACCGCATAATAAGCCCTTAGAGGAGGAAAAACCCAGCGTAATTTTAAACTACAGCTGATCAAATCATTAAAAACTTGGTAAGTGACTTTCTAAGTCTTATAGTCTCTTTCTTATTTGCATGTTGTAGTGGTGAATTTACACCATGGTAATTGTAGTGTGTTGAGTGTGAGATGGGACTGATATTGGCAGCTCTTTTTATAACCCTGAGTTTTTGTTTGGTCATCTGTAATGAGTCTCCTGTTTTCGTTACTGCAGACTAGTTCAGTAAACAGAAAGAAAGAAAAGATCCCTGCATGTTTTCAAGCATTTTTCCTTATCGCAAACACAAAAGTAATCTGGTAGTGTTTGCGCTGCTTTGGCTATTTTGGGGTCAATTATTGTGATATCCCGATTGCAACAGAGAAATACTGGGAAATCTCTGTAGACTGATGGCATTTCATGCCAAGCAGCCTTATAATCTTAAAATGTCAACAAAATCACGTGTTTAGTACAGTGGCCGAGAAGTGCAAAGTGTGAAACAGTTTTATGAAGCTTGAGACAAATTTACATTTTGAAAAACATTTTACCTATCATAAGACACGATTACATAGGAAAAACGATGTTACAAAGGATGAAATAAATGTACATTTTAGACAAAAAAATTAACGAGACGCAAAAAACTTTTACAAGTCCCGGAAGAAATTCTTTACGGAAAGGGAATGTACCACACACCGGATGTGATGGGAAGTGTACTACACACCAGAAGTTGTCATAGGCGGTGAGCACAGTAAATTTGTGCTGTTGAGTACATGGCGTAAATAAAGTTTATGGTGACCGAACATGGACTGCGGTCGAGGGATGTTTTGCCCATTGGCAAATACATGAGCAGCTTAACGCGGTTTTGCTTTATGTGTGGTCGGTGTTTAGAGTTTCTAAAGAACATGACCCAGACGGAAACACCAGATATACTGTATCAATGTGTGTCAATTTTAACGAGGGCCACTCATACGCTGTATTTGTGGACATGATGTTAAGTCTGCACGGTGTAAACATCTGCTTAAGGACTCTTAAAAGTACACTGAACGAAGCAGGTGTTACGGTTTAACTGGTGACCCTTTCCAGATGTAAACTATTCACGTTTGCAGATTGGCAGATTCGTCAATTTTTCACAGCAATAAAACATGCCCATGCCAAATAAATAATCTTATTACTTGGTGTCAGTGTCATTGTAAACATTATTGTTTTTAATATTTGTGTGGCAGAACAGTATATAACCAAAATTAATGTAAAGAAATAATTATAATTTACATGTCATCAAAGGGGTTTGAACTCAAGTCAAAATGTTCAGCGCGAGTATCAATCGACCTATCTAACTGAGCTATCTAGGACTACACGTTGAGGTCGGTTTTGGTATTTTTATCAGTCAGCATATGCTGTGCTTTGCTTGTGGACTCGTGTTAACTTATTTCCATGTACTTGTGTTTACATGTTTCTACATACTCTCACACTGATATTTTCTTAAAATAGCTCTAAATGACAAAACAATGTTTTATCACAGTTGATCAAACAATAATTTTTATAATTGTAGACTCATGTTAACCTGTGTCAAAGTTACACACGAGCTGATATTTTCCGGTGTGTGGTACATTCCGCATCACTTAAGGTGTGTGGTATATCCCATTCCGTAAAGAATCTGTCATTGTAAATTTGTTTCGGTACTTGTAAAAGTGTTTTGCGACTTGCTTATTTTTTTCTAAAAAGTAAATCTGTTTCGTCTTTGGTAAAGTCGTTTTTCCTATGTAATTGTGTCTTATGATAGGTAAAAATGTTTTCCAAAATATTAAATTTGTCTCGAGCTTCGTAAAAGTGTTTCACACTTTGTAATGTTGTTTTGCACCTCCCGGCCGCCGTAGTTTTGTCATCACTTTAGACATTACACAAGAGAATCATTCAAATACTAGCTCTAAAGTGACATTGGTGAAGTCGCAATGATTTCTGCTGTTCTGTCATCAGCTGCAGATGTGAAGGAATGGCAGAAGAAAGTAGTTCCCTAATACAACAGTATTTTTAGACTCACCATGTTAGATTTTATATTCTCGATTATGCCGTCAAACTGTTGTATAACCGCAATATCACACTTTTAGTAGTGCGATATGGCTGCATATTGTCACTGGTGGGGCACTAAGGCACCGATATACGGCCATATTGCACTGCTACGAGTGTGATATTGCACATATACTTTATGTAAATACTCTTCACTACAATATCATCCCAATCAATGTAAAATTATGAATTCTTTCCAAATAGAGTTATATTAATCTTCTTGAAATTATATTCATATAAAGGCAATATATTGTAGTTTCTCTACAACTGTTCGAGAAATTGCAACACGACAGTTTCAACATGAGGACACATCACATGAGAGGTCCACAGTTCCAGATAATGCTCTGATTAAAATCAGAGAGGTGAGAACCACGTGTGCACTGGGATGAAGATAAACCTGATACAGGGGCACACCGCATTAAGCATTCATTACGTGATAAATGTTCTAAAGCTCTGTCCATATTAAAAACTTGCTGGAGGGATAAAGCATGACCATGTGGAGATATTGATACATAGCCTAGAGTTGGTGAATACAAAGCAGCTATTCAGGAATAAGACAGACCAACATGCCCTGTGACCAACGGGATGATTGTTCTGAAGAATTTGTCTATGGCTGCAATAAGAAGTCTGTAAACAATCTAAACTAATAAGGCACAAACAAACATTGAATAGTCATTCACAGCACAGGCTAAAAACAAGAAAAGTGATCCATTGAATGTAGTAACTTTTAGTTTATTACTTCAGCAGTAACAAACTCCACCAAATATTTCATGTAGATGCTTAAAAATGTCTACATTGAGGGTGAATTCTGGATTACATTGTGATATTTCTCCCATTAAATCTATTCCAATCCATCAGCATGTCTTTGTTGTAATGCTTGAAAAGCCATCTTCAGGTAATGTGGGTCTTTTAAATGCAACCTTTGACTTTTCACGTCAAATCAAGTTGAGCTTTATTGTCATTCCACTACGTCAGCCGTCAGAAAGAGCGTGATGTCACTTGCGTGATGACGTACATCACAGACACACTGCCAGCGCTCAGCAGTTGGTTAAGGTCCGTCGCAGTAAGTTTTAGCTAAAATGAGTACCCTGAATACAGATGTGATTGAACAAGCTTCCACAAGTAAGAATGCAGACGAAATAGTTAATAAGAGAGGGAAGACTAATGCAGTGGTAGTAGTTTCAGTGCAGTAGTTTCGGTGTTCTGCAGCTTCAAACCAGCGGTGTCAGAAGAGAAGGCAATCAAGCAAACACAGATGGCTATGAGGCGCCATGTAGGATATATATATATATATATAAATAAATATATATATATATATATATATATATATATATATATATATATATATTTATAAATATAAATATAAATATATATATATAAATATAAATATATATATATATATATATATATATATATATATATATATATATATATATATATATATATAAATAAATATACTGCAAATTCCGTTTGCAGACATTTTTTGGGTACAGACATCCATAGTATGCGTTTTTGGCAGTTTTTACCTGGCTTTTTAATATTGTCCATTTCGATATCGGAATTATATCGTATCGACCGAAATTAAGAAATATATCGTGATATAAATTTTTGCCATATCATCCAGCCCTAACCATAACATAAAAATTAACAATTCAAAGTTTCAATCAAGCAATCAACAGTAAAACAGTACAAAAGTAAACAAAGGTAAACCCTAATAAGTTGAGACAACTCAAATGATTTGAGGAAAGTGATTTCCTCAGTTCGTTTGAGTAATAGGAAATCGACAACTCAATTAATTGAGTTGACCAAATGTGGTCTCTTTATTAAATTAATTTAAATGTTTAATTACAGATAACTTAAATATTTAAGTATATAACTTGAAACTGCTAACAGACTAAACTTCCAAATGTTTCAGCTTTTATATTCTTTACTCACTTACCTACTCCCAGGGCAGTTTATATCAAAGATGATATCTAGCCGCACCATGCTGGTGTTTCGTAACATCTCATTTTTACGAGATGGATCGTTATCCCAACGCTCAACCCCCAACCTGGAGGACCAGGACATACACTACGGACAGTTTAGCCCAGTGTTTCCCAACCCTTTTCCTGGAGGCACACCAACAGTACATATTTTGGATGTCTCCCTTACCTGACTAATTAACTTCAGGTTTTGGAGTCTCTTCTTATGTTCTAATTAGGTGATTCAGGTGTGTTTGATTAGGGAGACATTGAAAATGTGTACTGTTGGTGTGCCTTCAGGAACAGGGTTGGGAAACACTGGTTTAACCTACCCAATCCGCCTATTGTGCATGTGTTTGGACTGTGGGGGAAACTGAAGCACCCAGAGAAAATCTACGCCAACATGGGGAGAACACGCAAACTCCACACAGAAATGCCAACTGACCCAGCCGGGACTCAAATCAGCGACCTTCTTGCTGTGAGGCAACAGCGCAACCCACTGCGCCACCGTGATGACCCTTCATGCATATCAATTAAGAAAAATCTAAGCATTTAAACATCTATTTAATAATTTAACTTTTCTCTTTAATCACGTCAGCATGGTTGTCAATGCAGAATTTCAACCAATCATTTTAAACAGAGACATGGTGAATCGTTTAAAGAAATTAAAATGTTAAGTTCAGAGAACTTAAATATTAATAAAAAAAAATTGCTGCCTAATAAATAAGTTTAACACACCGTTGATGTCTGGTCCCTAACAATAATAATGATAAGGCAGATAAAGGAACATTTTTTGTGATAAAAACGCTTTGTATAATTTTATAACATTCTGTATTGTATTAAATAAAATGGACTACAATGACCCTACACACTCAAAAATAAAGGTATAAAATTGGTCACTGGGGCTGTACCGTTTCAAAAGGTACACTTTTGTACCATACATGTGGACACTAGTACCTTTAGGGTACACATTTGTACCTTTAAGCTTCCCTTTTGTACCATATAAGGTTCCCTTTTGTAGCTTTAAGTTACAATGAGATACACATTTGTACTTTTTAGATATTATTATGACCTGTTTGAAACAAAAATGTACTTTCATAGGATTCATAATTGAATTTAAATTTAATATAATTGAGTATAATTATATAACTGAGTATAATTGAATACAACAAGTTTTCACACAAATTGTCCCCAATTTTCAAAGAATGTTAATGGAAAAAATAATAATAAACATTGTGCCACCAAAATGTCACAGGCTATTATCAAAGTTATACACAAAAATAGGTAAAGATCCCTTAATGTGTGACTCGTGTCACCCTATACTGTAAGTTAGCTTTCAAATGATCACAAGATATCAGCCAAGGTCTTGGCAACAAGGCTAAATCCGTTCATTCAGTCAATTATCCATCAAGAGCAGATGGTATTCATAGCAGGGTGGCAGCTTTCAAGTAATTTACAAAGACTATTCAGTATACTCTATTCACAAGAATGTTCACATCCAGCAGAGGTGATATTGTCATTAGATGCTCAAAAAGCTTTTGACTGCATTGAATATAACTATTTATTCACAGCCAACTTATAGTTCTTGCACCTAGATACAAATACAAATACTGGATACCTCATACAAATCCAATCCAGATTTTTCCATAAAGTGATAGCATTTATAAAAAAAGATTTTGTGTATATCAGAATATAAAAAATATAAAAATCATATATTTTTAAATAGTATATTATTCCAAATTAAAAATAATGCTGACCACAATGCATTCCATTTAAAATAAATCATGACTCTTTAAATGGTTAGGATTTTTAAATAATAGTTCAAAATAAAGTCAGAAAGTTTTAAAATGATTGTCCTTCCTATTGCACTTGCAGGCAGAATGAACACAGTTTAGATGTCTATTTGTCAAAGCTTTTATTTCAATTTCAAAATGTCTCAGTGTTCATCCCCAAATCTTTCTTCAATGAGTTAGACATTGGTGTTGGAGGATTGGCATTACTCAACTTTATGTACAGTATGTCATGTGATATTAATAAGATTTTCTATTGCACAGGTCATGGGAATTGGGAAAATGAACCTGCTTGGGAGGAACATTTGGTGGGCCAGTATTTCCGTTACCAACGCTTCCTTATCAAAGCTCCCAAGGACTTTAAATAAGGACATATTATTAGTTACAGTTACATAATATGAAGCGGTTTTGATATTCTGTATTTTGCTTTGTGCCAATCCAGTTCCATCTACAGTTAGGTGCATAAATATTGGGACATCGACCCAATTCTCACAATGAATTTGAAATGAAATGACCAAGATGTGCTTTAACTGCAGACTGTTAGCTTTAATTTGAGGGTATTTACATCCAAATCAGGTGAACCGTGTAAGAATTACAACAGTTTGCAAATATGCCCCTCTACTTGTTAAGAGTCCAAAAGTAATTGAAGAACTGGCTTCAAAGCTGTTCCATGGCCAGATGCGTGTTATTCCCTAATTTTTCCAATTACAATGAGCAGATAAAAGGTCCAGAGTTCATTTCAAGTGTGCTATTTGCATTTGGAATCTGTAAACAATAGAGATGAACAACAAAATGAGATCCAAAAAGTTGTCACTATCAGTCAAGCAAGCTATCCTTATGTCCATGGTGAAAAAAAAAAAACCTTCACAGCAAATGGCCAGATCACTCTCACAATCAAAACACTCTCCAGGAGGTAGGTGTATGTGTGTCAAAGTCAACAATTAAGAGAAGACTACACCAGAGAGAATACAGAGGGTTCACCACAAGATGTAAACCATTGGTGAGCTTCAAAAACAGATTAGAGTTCTAAAAAAGCATTCACAGTGCTGGAACAACATCCTATGGGCAGATGAGACAAAGATCAACTTTTACCAGAGTAATGGAAAGAGAAGAGTATGAAGAACGAAAGGAACTGCTCATGATCCTGAGCAGTGAAGCATGGTGGGAGTAGTGACATTGTGTGGGCAATGGAACTGGTTCTCTTGTATTTATTGATGATGTTACTGCTGACAAATGCAGCAGGATGAATTCTGAAGTGTTCAGGGCAATAATATCTGCTTATATTCCGCCAAATGCTTCAGAACTCATTGGACAGCACTTCACAGTGCAGATGGAGAATGACCCTAAGTATACTGCAAAAGCAACCAAAGAGTTTTTGAAGGGAAAGAAGTGGAATGTTATGCAATGGCCAAGTCAATCACCTGAATCTGATTGAGCATGTATTTCACTTGCTGAAGACAAAACTGATGGGAAAATGCCCCAAGAACAAGCAGGAATTGACGACAGTTGCTGTAGAGGCCTGGCAGAGCACCACCAGGAATTAAACCCAGCGTCTGGTGATGTCTATGCATATCAGACCTCAGGCTGTAATTGACTGCAAAGAATTTTTAACCAAATATTAAAAAGTGAAAGTTTGATTTATGATTATTATTCTGTCCAATTACTTATGGTCCCTTAACTAGTGAGAGGCACATATGCAAACTGTTGTAATTCCTACACCGTTCACCTGATTTGGATTCAAATTAAAGCTGACGGTCTGCAGTTAAAGCACATCTTGTTAGTTTCATTTCAAATCCTTTGTGTTGGTGTACAGAGCCAAAAATGTTAGAATTGTGTAAATGTCCAAATATTTATGGACCTAACTGTATCTATCTACCCATCGTATTTTTCAACTGTGGGGTCAAATTAGACGCATTGGACACTTTTTTCCCAACTGAAATGTAACCATGAGCATAGTGTTACCATGAAAGTTATATAAAGTGACCCACCTATTTTGTGTCAACACTGAGCTATCCACTGGGCCATTGTGTGCCAAAATATAATCAGGTAATATACATTTGTGAAGTTATAAGAGCAGTCCTAAATGATGCCACCCTCTATGATATTCTGATCTATAGATACCTCAGGTCTCTATATTTTCCTTATCATTTTGAGTTTTTACTTTCAGTTTTTAGCATACAAGTACATGTAATCGCTGATGTGATAAGCTGAATAGGAAATATATAATAAAATTAAGAAATCTAAATAAATCCTTAATAAATGCACTACTATTCAAAAAATTGTGATTTTTTTTTTAATAAATGTAAATAAATAACTTTATTTTATTATAAACAAATTATCTGTGTGTGTGTGTGTGTGTGTGTGTGTGTGTGTGTGTGTGTGTGTGTGTGTGTGTGTGTGTGTGTGTGTGTGTGTGTGTGTGTGTGTGTGTGCGTGTGTGTGTGCGTGTGTGTGTGTGTGTGTGTGTGTGTGTGTGTGTGTGTTTGTGTGTGTGCCTACTCAGACTATGATTATTGCAGTGGGAGTAGTGCTATCGTTATCATTTTAACTCAGTTGTAATGTCTGATACATTGTCAATGAGTCATTTGTGCATAAAGGAAATATGAGTACATGCAGACATTTTGTATTTTTATCATCCTTAACAGATAATATCCAACATCTCATGTCATGTGTCTTTCTCTTAGCATATGGGTGCGCCTGGAAGTTTGACTGTAAATCTGTTTACACACATTTATAGCACAGCAAACAGTATGCAAATAGTGCTGGAAAGCAAATGTGTATCTTAGCTGTAAGTAAATAACTATAGCAGGTACAGTCTGTCATGTTCATTTATGTTCTGCCATTCATTCCAGTATGTCCACCACATATTCACTCTTTTCAGTGATTCAACAGGATTAGAAAAAGAAGTTCCTGGAATTTTCCCAGCAGTACAGTATGTCATGTCATATGTTCTCTTAACGATGTCTCTACACCTTAATTATGAATCACAATTGCCGCTTTTACATCTTTTCATATTAGAATTAGAAATCTTTATTGTCCACACGTGTGGAAATTTGTTTTTGGCCTCCCAAACATCACAAATGCAAAACAAAATCAGAGCACAAGCACAAAGCTTCCTACACCACAGATTACCAACACACAACCCTAGACATAAAAATTACTTCATGGTCATTTATTCAATATGGTAATAGCAGATAGTATAAAAGATTTCTTAAAAATAGTTGTTTTTGTTGTGGGTACTCTGTATCATCTACCAGAAGGAAGCTTTTCAAATTCATACTAAAGAGGATTACATAAATATTACATATGTTACATAAAGGTATTAACATAAATACTTAAACCAATAACGCAGCATGTGTGATTCACAAAAAGATGAAAATGAAACTTACGTTTTATTATAATCGTAATTAAATTTAGTTTCATCAGATTTTTTATACAATCTCTTCATATTGCAGAGTTGTGCAATCTGAAGATATACAGGTACTTGCCAGAAAATAATTATATTGAGGGAAGTCCATTTATTTCAATAATTTGTTTCAAAAAGCGAAATTTGTGTGTTATATTAGATCACTACACACAGAGTGAAATATTTCAAGCCTTCATTTGTTTACATTTTAATGATTATTGATTAAAGATGACAAAATCCCAAATCTAGTATTTCACAAAATTAGTGGTGCAGAAGACCATCATTGGAACCCTCCATAAGGAGGAAAAGTCTCAAAAAGCAATTGCAAAAGAAGCTGGATGTTCACAGAGTGAAATATCTAAGTATATTAATAGAGTGTTAAGAGGAAGGGAAACATGTGGCTGGAAAAGGTGCACAAGTATGATCGCAGCCTTGAGAGGATTGTCAAGCAAGGGTGACTGAGGTTGGTGTTAGAACATCAAGAACCACCGCATACAGACGTCTGCATAAAATGAGCTACAGCTGTAGAACTCCATGCGTCTAGCCCCTCCTGAACCAAAAACATCAGAAGTGTCTGTGCTGGGCTAAAGAGATAAAGTACTGGTCTATTGCACAGTGGTCCCAAGTCCTCTTTTTAGATGAAAGCAAATTTTGTATTTTTATTGGAAATCAAGATCCCAGAGTCTGGAGGAAGAGTGGAGAGTCAAGCTGATTAAAGTCCAGTGTGAAGTTTCCACAGTCACTGATGGTTTGGGCAGCCATGTCATATGCTGGTGTGGGTCCATTGTCTTTTATGAAGTCCACGGTCAATGCAGCTCTATATCAGGAGGACCAGGATCAGTTTTAGAGCACTTCATGCTTCCTGCTGCCGACAAACTTTTCGGAGATGAGGATTTTATTTTCCAGCAGAATTACACACAGTGCCAAAACTACCAGTACCTGGTTTGAGAACCATGGTATCCCTGCACGTAATTGTTAGGAAACTGACTGAAAACACCCCCTGTTAAACCCCATTGAAAATCTATGGGCCATTGTCAAGAGGAAGATGAAGGAACAGACACCTGTTGAAGGTGACACCTGTTGAGCTGAAGGCCGATATCAAAGCAACTTGGGCTACCATGACACCTCAACTGTATCAAAGGCTGATCGCCTCTATGCCACGCCACCTTGATGCTGTAATTAGTGCAAAAGGAGCCCCAACAAAGTACTGAGGACATAGTACAGTACATTAACACACTTTTCAGAAAGCCAACATGTGTTTTACATCCTTTTTTATTGGTCACATGAAATATTCTAATTTTGTGAAATACTAGATTTGGGATTTTTTCATCTTTAATCCATAAACATTAAAATTGAAACAAATGAAGGCTTGAAATATTTCACTTTGTGTGTAATAAACTAATATAACACACAAGTTTCACTTTTTGAAAAAAATTGAAATAAATGGACTTTCCCTCAATATTCAATATTTTTGGACAAAATAGAATTCTAAATAGTTTATTTTGTGGGTTCACAAATACAATGTTTACAGAGAGTAACGCTTTTTTGTTATTAATATGAGCATAATATTACAAGCCATTATGAAGACGCAAACAGAAACATGAGTAACAGCATGGGGAAAAATTATACGGACAATCAGCGGGAAAAATAAGTATTGAACATGTCGCCATTTTTCTCAGAAAACATATTTCTAAAGATGCTGTTGACTTGAAATTTTCCCTGGACGTTGATAACTATCATAGAATATATGCAAAGAAAACAAATTTAATTAGTTTACAAATTAAGTTATGTGTAATAAAATAAAATGACAAAAGGAAAAAGTATTGAACAAATGAAAAAGAAAAGTGTAGAAAGGCAGTGAAAGCTCAGATAGCAGTTGAAATCTTTCAGTAGTTATTCAGCAACCCTCTGCCCTTCGTCAATATAAAATAATATTAGCTGCTTCAGTCCAACATCTACATTAACAGGATGATGAAGGTGAAACCAGGGTAGACATTTCGGCAAGACAATGATCCAAAACACAGCCAAGGAAACTCTCAAATGCTTCCAGAGAAAGAAAATCAAGCTGTAGAATGGCCAATCACATGATTGAATCCAATATGAAATACAAAATAAAGATCAGATTTGATAGGCGAGTCCCACAGAACCATCAAGATTTTTACACTCTTTTGAAGTCTGAAAAAAAAAAAACACCTGAGCAATTCACGTGACCAAAAAAAAGCCTTTTATATATACACAAGTCTTAAATGCATTTCAGTACTTCAGTACTTTCTCCTTTTGTCATTTCATTGTTATTACACATCTATTTTTTCAGGGGGGTATTTTTTTTTTTTTTTCATTCTTATGTTTGTATTGTTTGAGTTTTTACCAAAATCTGGTTCAATTCCATGTCAACAGCTCCTTTAGAAATATTATTCCCAGAAACATTTGTTGTGTTATGTTGTGTTCAATACCTAAATTCCCTACTGTAAACTGCTAATTGAACAAATTTACGGAAATGGAACTATACGATTTATATCATAATCTGGCTCTTAGCTTAATAAATTACTAATTATCTGCTTATCTATAGTTATTAGGATAGTAGTAGTTATTTAGTAGTTTAAGTTTTGGGTAGGATTAGGGATGTAGAATAAAATTATATTTTATAGCTACTAAAAAACATTTAATATCTTAATAATCCTCTCAAAAAATGTTTTTTTCTGCTTGTTTAAGATACTTATTTAAAATGAGCTAAAACAACAAAATCCCTGAGTTTTTTTTTGTTTTAAGTTCAATATACTCCGAGTTGATTGAATAAAAATAATTAAGTTACTCTATCCATGTTGGAACAAAATGAGGGAATTGTGTGGAACCCTGCATTTTTTTAACAGTGCAACCAAGTAATAAGCCAGTATAGTTAATAGTGTGAATTTAAAAAATAAAAGTGTTCCTGAGAGTTTTGTCATAATAGCCCAGCCTAACTTTAAAATTGATTTTAAAAAAGTAAACCCAGAAATTACATTATTCATAACAAATTAGTAACCATGAATAATCTAATCTGACAAAATCTCGCATTTCGTAACAAAGACAAAAGGATAGCAGTTCTAACTCCATTAAAGTTGTACGAGACAATCTGTAAGCAGTGGTAAAATAGCTTATTCACAAAAGTGACACACATCAATGAAATTCTGTATAAATGTGGCAAATTGCAATGTTGCTCGACAACTGTAATTAACTGATCTCTGTTTTACATCACACCCTTAATATAACAAGCTAGTCTTGACTTGTTCTCATTCTATTTTCATTCAGATTTCTGTAAATGTGTTTGTCACTCTCAAGTGTGCATGGAATGTGCTATGCACTGCAAAAAAAATGCTTTTCCTAATTATAGTTGTCTTGTTTCTAGTCCAAACATTTTTTAAAATAGGTTTTCTTTGCGAGTTTTCCTTAAAACAAGCTAAATAATCTACCAATGGGGTAAACACAATAATCTTATTTCAAACAAGATTATTTAGTTTACCGCATTTGCAGATTATTTTTGCTTGTTTTAATAAAAAACTCACTAAATTTGGACTTATTCTTTCTGAAATCAATGCAATATTTTTTGCTTGTCTAAAAATGCTTCTCTGTTTAAGTATTTCTAGATATTTGGACTAGACACAAAATAAAAACTAAGATTGTTATTTGCACTGTGGACAACTGCAACCATATAAACATTTTGTCAAACATTAAAGGGGCCATACCAGATATATATATATATATATATATATATATATATATATATATATATATATATATATATATATATATATATATATATATATATATATATATATATATATATATATATATATATATATATATATATATATATATATATATATATATATATTTTTTTTTTTTTTTTTTTTTTTTTTTTTTTTAAATATATATGTTCCTTGACGTTTGCTTTGTTTTTTCAGCACACATGAGATCCACAGATTATTTGTCCATTGTTTAAACATGCAGATTATTCACAAATTTAAAAACAGTTGAGTCAATCTGTGTGGAGTAGGAAAAGTACTTGAAAAGCCGTAGCATTGCATGTGACTTACATTTAACATAAAATAATGAAGAAAGAATAGTTATAAATAATATAAGAATAATATAAATATTTATATAAATGCAGTCCTACCATACATACTGTATTGGTTTATTCTAAATAAAGTACACAAATTGTATATCCCTCAATTTGTTGTGCTTGTGTCAATTTTATAATATTACATTATTTTACTATATTTTATTTATTATATTTTTGTATTAAATACATGGTGTAGAAATATTTGCTCGTCTCACATGAGGCACCAAAAACTGTAGTTATAATTTTGGTCTAAAATATAACTTTAAAATATTGGTTTTAATAAAAAATATATACATTTTAATTACTCTTCACTTAAGGTGAGTGTGTCGGATGATCAATTCCTTTTTTTTTAAAAACAGGACACCAGCCACAGAATTTCGCCAAGACAATAAATAACAGTCAGTTTGCAGAAATGAAAATGATATACATTTTTAAAGATTTTGTCATCTGGAAAATCTGAAGGATTCAATTATAGAGATTCTTATTTTATTAGAGCCACAAGGAGGCACAAATAAAATTTTTATTTTCAAAAGAAAAATCAAGGGCAACTAACAACTACCAAATGAATGAAGTGTAAGTGATTGAATAATGAATTGTTATTAATACTGTATGTCATTAAGTTGGTTGTTGTGATGATTAAGTCCGAGTTGTCTCATGTAAAGGTAACTTGAGTCTAAAAAAAGCCTCAGATGTCATGTCAAACCCTGCCCATGGACCTTTGGCTAAATGTCTGATGCATATGGCACACTGTTCTGGAAACACTTTTTTTAGCAGATTCTTGGTCGTCCCCTGATTAATCCTCTTTTAATCCTTATTAAAAGAGTGCAATAATACTCACGGCACAAAAGCTTCAAAATGTAATGTTGACAAACATGCTTATATTATCCTTTTTTCTAATAGCAGTGAAATGGCATTTTGGTCTTAAAGATAAGAGAAAGACATTGTTTAAAACAGTAAGTTTTTTTTTTTTAATTTGTGGAAATCCTTGCTTTTATAGAACAAAGGAAACTTTCACTCGGTCATCTATCAGTCTGCCTGATCTCTATGTAGAAATGCATCACCAAATAATAAATAAATCTCAGAACAAATCTCCTTAAAGAAAATCCGTTCTGGAACATTCTGAAAATCGAATCATTGGAAGTGAAAGTTCTGAAGTCTGAAGAGAAACTTCTGCTGAAGTTCTTGAAGATGGGAGGCACTATAAGGCCCAATTCCAATACTATTTTGTACCCCGACACCTATGCCTTTGCCTTGAAACAGTGTTAAGGGTGCATAGGGATAGAAATATTCCCCTAAAAAAATGGGACTACTACGCACACACAACATCATGTCATTACTTGGCATTTTGCAGCACCACAAAGTGAGCATTTTCAATTCATTAATTTGGAAGTTAAGCGTAGTGCAGTGCTTGAGATTTGATAGTCGTCCTTTAAGAATTATCTGAAAGCATCAAGTTTTTTGATGTCATGCGCTACCCCACCAAGACCACTAATACAGCTGTTGCCTAGCATTAAAAAGCGCAGCTTTTAAAACTAGATTGTGCTCCATGCAGGTGAGTGGGCTTGACAAACCACCTGTAGGACACACTCCTTCTGTCATAATGCACCAGGCATTTTGATAGAAATACTTCTATGCTTCATATGTTTGTTTCTATGTTTGTTTATCTAACACCTATACTCACATTTTTGCATTGACATTTATTATCTCCTATTCAAATAAATTAGGAACAGCAGCTTAACTAACTGATTATTTGTTTTCTTTTTCCACCTGGGGATTCCCATCCCGAGGTCTCTAGAGATTGTGCAGCACCACTCAATGGGATCCAAGACCTGACAAGAGATGATGTCAACCATCGAGGACTTAAAGGAGAACACATACACTTAATACACAACTACACTTCATTAAACATGTAAACATAGACATCACCTATTTGCTGTAAATCTGCAGGTAAAATATGTTTATTTATAATAAACCCTCCTCCCCCCATCTTAGCAGGGTGCTTTCACACCTCTAGTTTGAAAAAAGTCTGGAAAGTGGGTGAGTCCAGCTTTGTTTACACAAGGATCTAATCGCGGTGACGCAGCTTCTAAATTTCTTTTCAATTCGGAATGACGAATTTGCTCTAAACAACGCAAAAACAACCAATTTTCACTTTTTTGGTGAAATATATGCCTCCTAATAGTGTTTTTAGTAGCATGGGAGACATATATGACTGTCAACATCTAAAAAAAAAAGTGTTTTGGTGTTTTGTTAGCCTTTGAATTGTTTGTAATGCAATAATATGCACTTTTGTAAAGCTGCATTGAAACAATAATTATTGTAAAAAGTGCTATATAAATAAACTTGAATGAATGGGGAAAAAAAACCTTGAATTGTTAAACTATACCTAAGAATTCATACAAACAAGATTGCGTATTTTGTAACATTCAGCGAATTCACTGTAACTATAAAACCAGTTTTGGAGGTCATGGTCAGTGGTCAGTAACAGCAATCAATTTATTCAGGAATCAATAGAACTTATTAAAGTCATCAACAACTGATATAAGCTTTACCAAAGAACAAAGCCATTCCTGGGGTTACAGTATCATCATCTCCACTCTCATAGCATCTTGAATAAAGTCATCTGTTCATGTTCAAACAAAAACTTCAATTCCAACTTCAAGCATGACTTGAAATTTCCACATTGGTTGATTTCCTGATTTAACATTGACCATTGCAATGCTTGACCATTGCAAAGCATAAAGACAAAATAGATTTTTCATGACCACTTTAAAGGCTAACCTAACACAAACTGAAAAGAGTGTGATAATGGGGTTTTGTTGCAATACCTTATAATCAATAATAAAGAAGAGACAATAACACATTCAGGAAAATAGAAAGGAAAACAAACAAAAAAGTTCTTATGACACAGATCTTAATGTAAATATCAGTTTCCACAGAACAGTCTCAAAATCATTCATAGTAGTCAACACATCTCACCCTTCAGGTTCCATCATCTTAGTCACAAGATGATCACACACACTTAAAATTCCCATTATCCCAGAGGCTATTCATCACAAATTCAATACAAAATTGCACATGGGCTATTTTTAAGAAGAAAAAAGACTTTAAAACAGCTGAAAACAAGTAAACTAATATATAGTTGACTAAATAAATACATAAACCACACAAGCATTCAAAAATGGTTAAATCCTGGAAAATCTGCCATTTTTCAATCAATTATATGCTACTTTACTTGTTTTAGCAAATAGCAGTGTTTTTAAACTCTCTGTCTCGCTTCTAGAAAAAAGCATCAAAGTTTCTCAACAGATAAGTCTACAGAAAACGTGAAACAGTTTGGTGTAGGTACTTGAAGCACCCATGAAATGAAGGTAAAACAAAGCACTTTTGCTATCTTTGTGGGATTAACTTGCATTATTTCAGAGCACCAAACCTAAAGAAATCTTCTGAAACTAAAGATGTAAGGGAAACCACACTAAAAAAATTATTCAAAGATGATTTCTCGGATTTACTAATTTCTTTTTTAAGTAGTTGTAAACAATTTATTTGGACTGAATTTAAACAAACAAATTAAGTTGAACATTGCTAAATTTATTTTGTTTGCTTAAATTCAACACATATAAATTGTTTGCAAAAAATTTGCAGACAACTTTTTTTTCAGTGCAGCAAAAACTAAGAACTGCAAATATTAAAGTATTAAAATATTATTTAACGTTTGTCAAATATTTGTTAGAGCCAAATACTAATTTATCTGAAATATAAATATATAAATCAGATGCTAAAAATTATAGTCTATCTTATCTTAAACCGAGTGATGCAGCCTTTGCTGTGAAGCTATAAATTGTGCTCAGGTACATTCTGTTTCCACTGATCATTCTTGAGATGTTTCTGCAGCTTAATTGGAGTTCACCTGTGGTAAATTCAGTTGATCGGACATGATTTGAAAAAGGCATACACCTGTCTATATAAGGTCCCAGGGTTGATGTCAAAGCACAAACCAAGCATGAAGACAAAGGAATTGTCTGTAGACCTATGAGACAGGACTGTCTCAAGGCACAAGGCCTGGAATTTGATAAAAGGCATCTGAAGGACTCTCAGACCATAAGAAACAAAATTCTCTGGTCTGAAAAAACTAAAATTGAACTCTTTTGAGTGAATGCCAGGCGTTACATTTGGAGAAAACCAGGCACTGCTCATCACTAGGCTAATTCCATCCCTACAGTGAAGCATGGTGATGGCAGCGTCATGCTGTGGGAATTTTTTTTTAGCAGCAGGAACTGGAAGACTAGTCAGGTTAGAGATTTAGATGAATGCAGTAATGTACAAAGACATCCTGAATGAAAACCTGCTTAAGAGTGCTGTTGACCTCAGACTGGGGCTACGGTTCATCTTCTAGTAGGACAATGACCCAAAGCACACTGCCAAAAAATCAATAGCGTGGCTTCACAACAACTCAGTGAATGTCCTTGAGTGGCCCAGCCAGAGTCCAGAACTAAATCCTATTAAACATCTCTTGAGAGATCTGAAAATGGCTATACACCGTCGCTTCCCATCCAACCTGATGGAGCTTGAGAGGTACTGCAAAGAGCAATGGGCAAAAAATTCCCAAAGACAGGTGTGCCAAGCTTGTGGCATCATATTCAAAAAGACTTGAGGCTGTAATTGCTGCATCAACAAAAGTATTGAGCAAAGGCTGTGAATACTTATGTACATGTGATTTTGTTCAGGTTTTTTATTTTTAATAAATTTGAAATAATTTCAAAAAATATTTTTTCACATTGTCATTATGGCTGTAACATAAAAAAATGTGTAAAAAGTGAAGCGATATGAATACTTTCCGGATGCACTGTATCGTACAACAGAAAACAGATATCTTGACAGGCCTACTAACATGTGAATTATTCAGTCACAAGAAAAAGCCAAACATTCAAAAACACAAAGCTGACAGAAACTAAACCAGCTTAACGGTGCATACACCAACCTACCTATTATTCAGTCACAAAACTTTACTTGTTAAGGCACATTAAGTAGTTAGTTTGTGCTGATGTGCCTCAACAACAGTCAAAACATAAGGAGCTAATAATTATAATAGCTAATAATGAATTAAAGTACACAACTGGCAGTTGAAATGCATGTCTTCCATCTGTTTTGGTAATCAACACACGAATTTACATTAGGGCTGCACAATCGTTTCTGCATTGATATCGCAGTATGATCGTTCGCAATAGTCGCAGGAAATGAAATGATGAGTTTGTATTTTAATTTAACATTTGCTTGTGTTTTTGAGGCCTGTGACTGTATAAAGATTTTAAATGCATTCAAGCATAATACATTTTACTTTTAATAATGATTAATATGGCGACGTTTACTGTAACTAAATACTATTCGATTTGGAAAATGATAAAACACTGTTTGTTTCAATTGTAACTTTTTCTTTATTGTATTTATATATTCTTTTAATTTATTCATTATATTTTACAGATGCACATCCACACAAAATCATCTTAATCAATCTAAAAAGAGCTTTTCAAGTTAACGTGTAATTGTATTCATATCAGAAAATATGTCACAGTATAACAAAATATTGCAATGTTAGATTTTTACAATATCGTACAGCCTTAATTTACATTATTAATTATTGTAATATGTTATTAGGGAATTAATATATTATGACAATTTATAGATTACTTGATGTATAAATCATGTAGAATGTTCATTGGTTGCTCACAGTAATCATTAATAAGTGGTTTGATACATATTATGAGTTATCCTAACTAATGATTATTTGTGCATACGTTCAGTATTAATAAATAGTGCACCCATATTGTAAGGTATTACTCAAAATCCTCATTATTTAGAAAAACGAATGTATTACTTTACTTTAGAATGTCTAGACATTGAAATTTTGTAGTTCTCTTATTGTATTAATCACATTTGCAAATTTAATCTGACGCAGAGACAAAAAAATAGAATGTCTTGAATGACACAAATCAACTTAGACTTTCAGTTTCATCCTAGTCTGATACATACTGTAGTGTGCTTATCTTTTGCTTAAATCACATTAGTAGTAATGTAAACATGGTAGTGATTACGGTTCTTAAAATCACAATACAATCTTACATTTCTTGATGCAGAGAACAGTCTAGTGAAAGCAGGAACAAAGAAAAGGCCCTTGCTATAGTCTTTTGATGGCCAATGAAATGCTTTGAAAACAAAGCACATGCATTATTTATAGACCACTTTAAAGTCTCATGCAGGTATTAACACACCTTTTCCTTTGTATTTTCCTTTGCTACCTTTTTGAATTGACTATTTCAGCGCACCTGTTTTGAACAAACTGCCAGACAATGCAGACAATGTGCAACAAAGTAGTTTGACTGAACTAAACAAACAAGCCACAATAACAACGACTACAAAAATGGGTCTGTATATCGTTAGACTATGAAAATGGGGTAATATGAAAATGTTTGTCAACCATATAGAATTACAAAGATTTATCCTTTTTTTTCAGAAAACGGTGTCAGATTCTCATCTGTTGATCATCTTGTAACCAAAAAAATCATCTTATATCCATTCACATGAATGTCTTGACATGTTTGAAAGAATTGTTTCTTTAATAAGTTTTTTATATGCACACCAAAATGCTGGTAACAAAAAGCAGTTTGACCAGAAATAATTAGCCAGCAATGCAAAATAACAGCATTTGTTTATTATCAGGCTATTCTACTGTAATAAAGAAAACGTAACTATTCACCTGGCTTAACTTATCTAGTTATAATGATAGCTGTGATGTTAAACACAGCATTAAAAATTCCAATTTTTCCAAAAATATAAGTGGGAAACTTGTTCTCATGTTTGAAATTCATAAATAACATTCTGGATCTGGTCTGGATTTAGAGGTTCAAACAATGATTTTACCTATATGAAAACAACCCCATAAAATAACAACAAAACTACACTATCTGATCCATGCATGGCTGAACTAATTATGAAATTACCAATTTAGAATTAGAACTAAAGTATTATTATTACACTGTAAAACCCAACAATCAATTTAATCAAATGAAATGCATGTAGTTACCTCGAAATTTACTAAAAGTTAGTTCTACTCATTGGAAAAGAGTTTGAACTCAGTGTTGAAGGTAATAAGTTAAGTAAATACCTCATTACTTCAACTTAAATGGAGTAAGTTCACAGTACTCATATAGATTAGTTTTTAACTCAAGTGATTTGTAGCAATCAGTTTCCTCAAACAGTTTGAGTTGACTTAACTCATTGAGTTTTACAGTACTCAGTTTGTTTGAGGTTTGTTTGAGTTCTCTTCATTTATCCACTTTTACTCCGCTCAAATTGCTTCATTTACTCAAATGGATTAAGTTAACTGTACACATTAGAATTAGTTTTTGAACTTAAATGGTTTGTTGCAATCGGTTTCCTCAAATAGTTTGAGTTACCTTGACTTTTTGGGTTTTACAGTGTAGTAGACTTATTAGTCTGCCAACCACCAGAAGACATCAAATGCCAACAGACAATACCTTGACCTAAACTAGGGGTATCCAATCCTGCTCATGGAGAGTCAATTTACAGCAGAGCTTAGACAATGTCAAAATTAAACACATTTGAACCAGATAATCAAGGTCTTCAAAATCAAATTTAAGGTCTCAGTAGGTGTGATGGACGTAGTCTGTAGAGAAAAGGTATACCAGGACACCAATAAAATGCAACATGCTGCATTTCAGTTACATGGAGATTTGAGACATTTTGTTACCAGGACACCATACCTGTAAAGCAGCTACATATTGCAGGTGCTACAATGTTTACTATGAACTTGCACAGGATAAGCAGAAATTTTCAAAACGGTTGTGCTCACTTGAAAGCCAAAACAATTTAGTTTTGGCCTACAGCAGGGGCGTCGCTAGACCCAATTTACTGGGGCATGTGCCCCAGTAAAAATGTCCAGTGCCCCAGTAAATGCTTTGAGATATGATTTACCTCATATGCAAGTGTATTTATTAAGAGTGGTAATTCCAAAATAAAAACCCTATTCTCTATGTGCAACCGAGCCAAGGCTGGTGAAAGCAATGTAATCAAAAAGCAAACTGACGCATCTCTGCGTGTGCGCAGAGAACCTGTGCGCCTCTCGCACATGCTGCTCTTCTGCCATTGCGAGTCCCGGTAGTTAACATGCGTGCCAAAAAAGCAGGCTACTTGCTTGTTACGTGCCGATCATGCGTTGTAAAACCGGCGTAATAGCCTTGTTTGTTTTGCAAGTCGACAAAACTAAAGCTTTAACAATATGAGGGTGCTCTTACTAAGCATGCCTCCTGATAGATTTTTTTTTGTATGAAGCAAAAAAGGAGGGATGACGAGTCAGGGAGGTAACCTAATTCTCTGCCATGTGTCAAGTCTAAGACAACAGATAATCTGATTTCAGAAAATAAATCAGATAATAACACATCTTTTTTGTATTTTATTGAATTGTCAATACAATTTCATTTAAAAGAAATTAATATTTATGCAAAACATTTCTCAAATGATCTTAGCATATCACTCTAGTGTTATATATATATATATATATATATATATAATATATATATATATATATATATATATATATATATATATATATATATATATATATATATATATATATATATATAGTGTGTGGGGGAGAAGGGGGAAAAGGGTGCGTGCCCCAGTAGAGCTTTATGTCTAGCAATGCCCCTGGCCTACAGCAAATTTAGTGTACCCTTCAGCAACTTTTTTTCAGCTTCCCTAATAAATATGAATGCCTAAGATACAATCCTGGTTAACAAATCACATATCCTTATTTTTATAGCCTTTTACTAAAACGTCCCCAACTTTTTCAGAATTGCAGCTGTAGAAATGATAGCCTAATATAAAATGTGTCATTTAATATCTGGAATACTCAAGTAGATTAAGGCCCAATCCCAATTCTTTTTTTGTACCCCTACCCCTTTCCCTTGGCCCTTGAAACAGAGAGTGAAGGGGAAGAGCTTAAATATACCCCTAAGAAATGGAACACCACAACAGTACCTGCACACGTCATCATATGTCATCGCAACTTCTTGCTTCATATGAGCAGTGTTGGGAGTAATGCGTTACAAAAGTAATGTATTACAGTAACGTATTACATTTTCCAGTAACGCAGTAGTGTAAGGCATTACTTATACATTTTCAGTAATATTTTACTCGGTACATGTTCAGTAACGCGTGCGTTACAACAAACTTTTCGCCCGCAAGACATTACCAAATAAAAAATACCGCAAGTAAGTTCTATTTTCTGTTCGTGGTTAGTGAATATATGCGCGTGTTGTCATTAATCTCCCTCTGGCTATTGGAACTTTTTTACATTGAACGCGGAATGATTTCAGCCTCTGAGCTCGAGGTCCGAGGCTATTGGCTCAGCCCGGTTCACAGTAAGGTCAAGCCCTGACGTGCAGCGGAAGAGCGGCAAAATAGATGAGCAGAAGACAGTACATTCGCGAGATGGACGTATGTGCATATGGCGTTATTTCACTGACAACAGTCGTAAGCGCAGTTTTACAAGAGCGCATTCGTGTAATTCTCTGTTCGTGGACAACTCGACCACAATTTTTTTTTTCGCAGTCGCATGCACTCAAAACACGGCTGCTCACGTGCGAATGATCTGCTCTGGCTCCGTCAGATGATGCAGACTCACAGTTTGTGCCTCATGTTTCCTCTTCTTTTCGTGCTTTTGCTCTCCAGAAATCCTCCTGTTCAATTGGTTATCCCCAGAATGTTGATATGGTTTATATATTGCTACAGTATTTATTAGCAAAACACGAAACACTAAAAGGTTATGATAAATTCTATAATAAACACTAGTGTTTTTGAGTGTTAGATATACTGCCTATGTTTTAGGCTAGTATTATTTACAATTTGTTAATGAATGCTTCAGCATACTGTAGTATTAAGAATAGTGAACTGATAAAATGAAATACAAAGTGTAGTTTTACTACAGTAAAGTGTGGTGAATTGTAGTATAGTATACCCTATATTGTAAAAAAAAAACTACAGCACTGGGTAATTTGTTTATATTACGCCTGTGTTACCATAGCAACAAGTATTAGCACAACTGATTAATTGAAGTACTTTACTGTAGAACTGTTCAAAACACTGTACATGACAGGGAAAATGTCCTCCACAATCTCATCAGCAATGTGGAAGACAACACAGACGTGTTCAATTTATTTTAGTTGCCATGATAAAATGGGATTGATAGTGAGATTTATTTGAGGAGTGAATAGTTCAGTAGGCTATAATACCTCATATAAGTTTTCCCCTATTTTTATCGGTTACATTTCTGCTTGCATTCGTTATATTTTTGTTTAAATGTTGTTTTATTTGATTAGTATGGTGCACCTTTTGGATGTTTAATAAATGTTTTTAAAAAATGTATTCTTTGCATTCAACTTCTTTTCTCTGTGTCTTTAAGTGTTTGAAATTGGAAATATTTCATCATATAACAAACAACAAAAAAGGTTATAGTGGATTAGATTAAAAATTTTAAATGTAAGTCTATTTTAGTATTTTGGTTATTGTTAATAAATAGTGTACAAATATAAATTATATCAAAAAGCATGAAAGGAAGAGGGAACACAAGACACAAATTGTGAGTCTGCATATAATCTCACTGAGCGAGTAGTGTACTGTGAGCGCACAAGAAATTTTGTGCGTGAGCAGTGCATATTTGAGAGAGCATGAGAAAATTTGCACGCGAGCAGCGTATATTTGAGAGCTCACAAGCAGTTTTGTCCACAGAGGAAATCGGTACACGAGCATTATATTGAGAAAGCTATGTTCATCATGCTCACTTTGTGCATGACAGTTTTGTGTTGTGAACCTGAATTTAAAGTGAATAGAATAATGGCAAGATTAAGAAAAAAATGCATCTGGTCATGGCATTGGAGTTTACATATAGGCCTGTTGTGTCTAATATGAAAATAGCCAAGCTATTCACAGATATTGCCAGATAATCACTTTACCTTTACCATACTTTCAACAGACTTTGATCATTTGTGATTCTGGCTCTTTTCCTTTCTTGCATTGTCTTGAGCCTTCACGTTGCCAAATATATACTATATTGTTAGTAGCCTGGATAGGTCACCGTCATTCTGCTACATCATATCGCTTTCTACTGGATGTAAAATGCTCTGCAGTACATTTAGTCATTTTAGAATGTTAAGTTCTAATTCTGTAGTTGTTTTGGTGAAAGTAACTAAAAAGTAATATAAGAGTAATGTAACATATTACAATTTTGAGACAGTAATATTGTAAGGTAAGGGATTACTTTTAAATCACAGTAATAAGTAATCTGTAATGTATTACAGTTTGGAAGTAACTTGCACAACACTGCATATGAGATCAGACGATCGTGACTGCTGTAGTTATTCCAGTTGTGTTATTTTTTGGTATTCATCTTCAGGACTTCCCGCCCAACTCAAAAAGGGGGGGGAGCCAAGAGCTCCTCCGCTTTGTGTACGGCAGGCAGACAGAGAGAAGCAACATGAGTGAGAGGAACAGCATTCAACCGTACATGTACGACTCGGACACAGACCAAGTAGGGACTTTGTATAGTATTACAGCCAACTGTGTGCTAGTTTAAAGTTCCGAGCTTGTACACTGAGACTAATAACCACGCACACTGAATTAACTGTGACTGAGGCTATAACTAAAGGGCGTCACACACCGGATACGCCCCTCAGAGCCGTGACACGGCACACCAGATGCGCACATTTGCATGTTATTTAAAATGAAAGTATTCAGGTGGCGCTCTGTGGCATGGCAGAAATATGAACAGTGTCCTGAGTCATGGCTCCGGCGCCGCGGACAGCTGCCAACTTGCGGCGCCAGTGTGTGCACCCTGATAGAAACCTATGTTTAGAATTCTAAAGTGCTGCGTGTCTCCAATCGGTGCTTCTGGTGTGCGACCTGCTTAAGGCAAGTTCGTTATTTCCATTGGTGGGACACGCACATGAGACAACGCGCTCGTACTTTCCAGCTGCACCTAGTTAAGATGACAGGGAGCTTTTGTGACCGAGGGAAATGCAAATGGCTGAAGTTTAAGGTAGACACAATGAAAAGTACACATGTTTGCAAACCCTCCTAAAGTTACAAACAATGCCACCGATGAGAGCGATCATGTGGTGAATGTTGATCTTGTGTTGAGCCCAATGAGCCTTACATCTAAAAATAGAGCAAGGGTGTTTCTTTGGTGACATCGCTTTGACTCACACGCTGAAAATGCCGGACGTGAAACAACAAACTGAGGATATGGTAATGTGCGCCTGTCAATCAATATTGGTAGGCAGGGGGACCGCACTCATACGTTAAGTTGTGGTCCATCTCAAAACCGCTCCAATTGGTCCACAGTTTTTATGTTGTTAAATTGAAAAAAAGCACTGGGTGTGTTTATATCACCCCAGTATGATGGTCTATACACTATACCTACACATATGTCTGTCCAAACAGCTTGAAAAGTAGATTTTTCACCATAGGTGCCCTTTAACATTATAGCAGACACTGTAAAAAGCTCATTCACAGCCACACAGCTGACATTTCTGACAGGGTATTTGAGTGTTAGAATGTTGTGGGACTGCTATGGGAGTTATTATTATGAATTATAGATAGTGAAATTTAGCGGTTTTTATTTTAGTGTTTTTTTTTTAAAGCATGAACATGAACGCGGTTATGAATATATTAAAACATGTGCTTGTTTGTTGTAAAAATTCGTAATAATGACAAAAAAAATACTAATTTGTGGATCTCCTTACGGCTAAGGGGTAGAATTGGGATTGGGCCTAATAAAAGGCTAAAAAATTGTAATAATAAAATGCATAAAACAAAAATAATGAATTTGTTTAAAAGTTTATTCTCCTCAGTGTCAGTATAGGGCATGCATTCATGTGTTGTGCTTAGCCATGCCTCTGATATACACCTCGGAAGCACCTGTGCTTTGTTTCAATCAGGGAAATTTGTGCAAAGTCAACTGAGGGTGTAGAGGAATTACCAATCTACATCATGCATGATGCCACACGGGTTCCCGGTTGCAAAAAACGACCGGTTGCAATAGCAAACATCTCGTTTTGTGCGGTAGTCTGCCAAATTCGAAAAATCCGCCATATCCAAAAAGAGAAAACTTAACTTTTACGTTACACCACACTGCTTTTAATGCCAACTGCAGACGTCTTTGGCTAAAAGGGAGCTGAATTGAGTGACGACCTAATTAAAATCGCTCGACTCTGCAGTTCTCATTTCATATCAGGTAAGTTCACGCTATGCTGAATTATACACATTACTCGTTTTTGATTGCAGCAATGATTTCAGCAAAAACAGTTAAATATGGTTAATTTAACTGCGGACAAGGAATGCTTAGAATGAAATGTAAAAAATCTAAGTTCACATACCCTGCCGTACAGGTGCAGTTTGCTGTCAGAATGCAGTTGTTTAGCTTGTTGATGATTACCCAGGCCTTGTATTGCTCCGTCTTTTATTCCTTGTCTTTGGCTAGGCAGAATCTCGGTTTTTAGCACTACAAAGTTTTGAACCTGGTAATCATGGAACATTATTTCTTGCACATGACCACAAAGAACAAATTTGTTGGCATCCAAAGACTTGTGGGCCTTTAACTTCTCTCTTGTAAAATTACTTGGAGGTTCAATGAGATGAGTTATGAGTTATATATTTCGGGCTGGAGGCTTGGCCATTTTGACTTATACACTATCCATTGGGAGGGTGCTATCACAAATGCACCTGTCAGACAAACGCAGCTCACTTTAAAGTTCACTGGGTAACAAGCTGTTATAATACACTGAAAGCATTATGTAAATAATATAAATAATATGTAATCAATATAACCTATTTCTGAGACAACAACAAACTCTGTATCGCGTCGCATGTCATTCCCTCACTGTAAATGCTAGCACTCCAAGTTTTTTCTGCAACCCCGCTGCGCGCACATCGTGAATGTTTACAAACTGGTAATTCGTCTATACAGTACATTACTGCACAGTGCTCATGAAAGCACTGATTTATAAAGCACTTGTATACAAATATATACAAATATACTGGCACTGAGGAGTCTGACAGCTTGATAATATTCTGATATAACCACTGAAGGCATTTGAACTGTTCTGAGGATGTTTATTGGTGTGGATTTTTTTTTTTTTTTACTTTTAATGAGTCAGAAACCTTGGTGTTTATGGGGGATGAGGGAGCTGTCAGATTTCACCTATATCTTGTGTTTTTTCAAGTGGTGTTTTGGGGTGACCTAACACTTTAAATGTTGATGTCAGAAGTAGAAGAATGGCTGGTTTGAGCTGATTAGAGGGCAACACAACAGTAATTAAAAAAAAATATGAATCAATAACATGAATGAATGAATCATGAACATTTTAAACTATGAAGCAGATGGGCTACAGTAGCAGAAGACTATATTGGATGCCACTCCTGTCAACAGTATGTTCTGAAAACTGCAACATTATGGTAAGTGAAGAATTTGGAGTAAAAAACATGAATCCTGTGTGGTGAAAAATTTAAGACACTTTTGGCCTCGTGGTACCCACTAAGCATTGTTTAAACACCATAGTCAACTAGAGTAGTGTGAACCATGTCTATCCCTTTATGCAAAGTGTACGTATCTTATAATGACTACTTCATAATGCACCATGTCACAAAACTCAGAATGGTTTCTTGAACATGACAATGAATTCACTACTCCAATCAACAAATCATTCACTACTCAAGCCATCAAATTTCATTCCAACATAAAGCAACTTTGGGATGTCAAGGAATGAGAAATTCACACCATGTATATGCAACCGACAAATGCAGCAAATACAAGATATATTCAAGTCAATATAGACTAAAATCTCAAAGGAATGTTTCCAGCATCTTATGCTGAAAGTCTTATACTGTACTAGTACAGTGTACCTAATAAAGTGGCCAGTGAGTTTATGTGGAGATATCGTTCCCATTAGCTGAGCATATATTTGCAATGTACTTCAAGAAAGATGACTGAAACACATTTATTTCACTAGAAATAATACTGTTTTTTTTTTTCACTGAAATCAGAAGATATTCTATTAATTTGTGTGCTAATAACAGTTTCATGCTGAATACCTTTCATATGAGTATCTCTCATCAAACTACATACAGTATGATAACTTCAACTGCTGGGTATGCACAGCTCACTAGTTTTATGATCAAGCTAATAGGCTGCCAAAGCAGTAGGGCATGAAAAAAAAATCACAAGGACGTTTCTTCACCATGCAGACTCCCTCTGGCTTGCCCAGACTAATGCACAAACCACACCCAAGCATCACAAACCCTGCCAGAGAGGTCAAACCATGAATTATCTATGGAGATCAGATATCGGAGAAAGCCAAGAACGACAGAGAGAAGAGTTCACAGGGAACACACAGTAATTATATTGAGCACATGAATCAGAATGTTCTGTACAACAGCAAACCTGTTAACCTGTAGAAGCCTACTAACTAGCCTTCTAAATAGCATCAAAAACAATTAATAGATAAACATTTCTAATCGTCTTCTTATCTCTAAAGCCATATCAAAAAGTTAGTCAGCATGGTCACTATTTGCATCATAGACTAGACTAAAAGACATCTATAAGCAATCTGTGTGATGCAATAACTCATGGATCATTAATGATTACGAGAGATCATTATAGGCCTTATGGTTCTCGTCACATCAGTTGTTTTACAGTAAGGGAGCGTCACCATTGACAAAAGTCCATCATTACCCGTTTCTGACCTTCAGACAATTATAACGCTGCAAAAATGCTTGATCGTCTGCTTGAACTGTTCTTATCACACAAACGAGAAGGCCACATTGCCGGCATACTGAAATTACATCAATTGTTTGGTGTTGTTTCAGTTGACATTATCAGTTGACATTGTTATTGAAAAATCATCCTTGCTTTAAAAGATGTGTTTAAATAAATTGCACTCTTAATTAAGAGAGAAATGCATATTACATGCAAATGATAGAAGTTTATTAGGAAGCAATATTGTGTTGTATGTCTATCTACAAAAAAAGTAGATTTTTTTAAGTCTCTTCTGCTCACCAGGCCTGCATTTATTTGATCCTAAGTACAACAAAAACACAAAAATTGTGAAATATTAAAATAAATAAATAAATGTTTTTTATATAAATGTATTGTAAAGTGTAATTTATTCCTGTGATTTTAAAGCTAGATTTTTTTATAACCATTACTTCAGTCACATAATCCTTTGGAAAACTTTCTATTATGCTGATTTGCTGTTCAATAAATGTTTATTATTATTAGGGATGCTCCGATCAAGATTATTGCAGGTGATACTGAGTACCGATTCCTTGTCATTGTGATCAGCCGATACCAAGTATCGATTCTGATGCTTCAAGCTTAGTAACTTTGCCACTACATAAGCACATTTTCCCTCCACTGTATGTATGTGATCTTGCCTCTCCTAAGAGAATAAATTAAGGATGTTGCATACATGTAATGGTGATAAGCTCATGGTCATGTAATGGTCACTTCACAAAACTATTGTAAAGATAATTATTTTATCTTAAAATAGATTTTAAAAATAGTAAGAAAAATTACTGACAATGCAATTTGGAAAAATTTTTCACGTGTTATAGTGCTGTGGATGTATAACCTGGATTGTAAACTCATAAACAAACACTTGCGATCAGTTCAGGACATTGGCCAAATCAGCAAGTACCAATCGAATCATGAAATGTGATTATCGGCCAATGCCGATTGATCGGAGAATCCCTAATTATTATTATTATTATTATTATTATTATTATTATTATTATTATTATTATTATTATTATTATTATAGTAGTAGTAGTAGTAATCACAGGAACATACTACAGGTTTTGATTATATTCATATAGAAAGGTCATTTTAAACAATAAATAAACATATTTCAAATGTGTGCAAGCATGCAAATGTCAACCTTGCCATGAAAAAGATTAAGTTTCATCAAAATATCGAAACCGTTTCTGCATTTTTTTTGTTTTTGTTTTTTTTGTGTGTAAGCAAAATGTCTCTGTTAATGCTTTCAAACTATTTTATTTGATTTACCAAAATCACACCAGTGCCAATTTCACATCCATCTGTCTCATCCATAAAGGAGCTTTTTCCTCATAAATGCAAAAAAAGTCAAATAAAATCAATCGTTTTTGTTCTATAGTGAGCCAGCTCTTATCCTTTTGATTAGCATCGTTTCTTTTGGATTGTGCAGTTTCACAGAATTCACAGAATTTCTAAAAAAATATGTTGCGGGTAAGGCATGTTTATTTTCCTTATTTAAAATATAAAAAATGTTTACAGATTGATATTTTTCTGCTCCCATAACTCTGTGGTTAGTTGTTTCGGAAAATATAAACAGATATTTCAATATAATGTTAACATATACTTCCTCTGTCAATTTATGTTTTGAGATTACTGCAAATGTCACATCCATAACGCTGGAATTGCTCGTACTCTTTTGCTGTACTTTGGATCAAATAAATGTCTTTGTGTGTCCAACCAAAACAGAATAGTTTCCAAAATTATGATTAGTACACTAAGACAAACAGTTGAACTGCCATACATGGCTGCACAATATATATCATTTAAGCATTAATATCGCACTGTGGACATCTGCAATAGTCACATCGCAGGATCCTCAGTGTCAAGTATGGGTTATTGTGGATTTAAAGTTTATCAGTTTTTTTTTTCTGTTAAACATTTCGTGTGAGGTTAAGGCATTTAGGCAAACAATAAAATTTGATTGACAATTAGATTTTTAATTTTTTTGACCAACTGCCAATAAGACTTACCAAGAAAATGTAGCAGATAAAGCTTTTTTTCTAATTCGTATGCTTTTTTTTTCCTTAAAAAATGAGATTTAATTTTAAATGTAAATGGTTTTTAATAATTTCTGAAATCACCCCTTTGAAATCACCTCAACCATCTAAAAATAATAAATTGAGATATTCAATCCATCTAATAAAATATATTTCATATTTTTCCAATATTGTGCAGCCCTAAGGCTGTATATAGGCTATCATAGTTATTTATTTATAGTGTACTATAAAAAATCTATATACACTACCGGTCAAAAGTTTGGGGTCAGTATGATTTTTAAATGTTTTAAAATGAGCTTATCCTGCTCACCAAGGCTGCATTTTTTTAATCAAAAATACAGTAAAATTGTGAAATTTTGGAATGTTAATACACTATAAACAGCTGTTCAAAAGTAGTTAATAATTTAATTTCATGTTTTATTCCAGTAATTTTAATGATGAATTTTCACATGATCCTTCATAAATCTCTCTAATATTAATTATTATTGTTATTATTATTATTATTATTATTATTATTATTATTATTATTATTATTATTATTGGTAATAGTAATATAAGCAATAATGACTGCAGTAATCATTTCATTTGAAACTACATACAATAAGTAATGAATAAATATTTAATAAATAAGTATTTACCTATTTTTTACATTTATTAAATGCCGCCTTGATGAATAGAATAATTTTATTCAAATTATTAAATAAAATTAATAACAAATAAAATGACCCCAAACTTTTGACCGATAGTGTATACATTCTAAAAATTCTAGTTTTGATTTTGTAACGAGGACATTCTCACGTCAAGCTCAGTGTCCCAAAATGTAGTGAACCAAGGTCCTAACTGTCCTTACCAGTGTCTGAAATTGTGTACACAAAGTCAAAACCTTGTGAGTAAGGGAGAAGATTGAGACGCACTTTAACAAATTGACCCAACTGTATTAGTGAGTAAATCATGGACTAATTTTCCTTTTTTCTTTGTTAACAAACCCTGTAAATCATCTGCTATATCAAAAAAAAGCATTGTGTGCTTAATTTAAACAATAGCATCATTTTTATTTTTCAATTCCTGTTAAATTCTTATGTGGTTTGTAATGGTGGGGGGGGGGGGGTTATTAAAAATGACAGTGTAACTGAGCAATTCCATTCCAAGTTTTCACCAAAATGCAGAAACTCAGAAGTTAAGCTTTTTGTGTAAGCAAGTATTTTACAGTACTTTAGAAATACTCAAAAATGTATCTGTCAATGTTTTCAAACTATAATATTTAATTTACCAAATTCACACAAGTGGCAATTTACATCGGTCACATCCATAACGGAGAGATGTCACATCTATAACAACACTTTTTTTCTCATAAATGCAAAAATATTAAATAAAATAAAGTCAATCATTTTTGTTCTATAGAGAGCCATCTTTTATGCTTTTGATTATTTTTATTTCTTTTGAGCTGTGTAGTTTAATCAACAGAATTTCTATAAAGTATGGTGTATACTGCAAACTTGCATACTTTTTAAGTTACATTCATGTTTATTTTATTTAAAGTACAAAACATGTTTACAGATTGATATTTTTCTGGTCCCTCAACTCTGTGGTTAGTTGTTCTGGAAAATATTTCAATATAATGTTAACATATACTTTCATTGTGAATTTATGAATTTATGTTTTGAGTTACTGTCACATACATAACACTGGAATTGCTCGACTACTAAAAAAAATAAAATAAATAAAAATAACATTAATTTGCTTAATCGATAAAAAACATTCAAATGAATACTTTCAGCATGTCATATCAAATTCTACTTAAAGACATACTTCAAAATAAACTGCTACTACTAACTATAATTAAAAATGTGCATTTATACTATCTTAAAATTTAATTTTTAAATAAGAATTAAAATTTATATATAAAAAAAACTGTTAAGTAAGTAAAAATGCGTCTTTGCGGTTTAAGTTTTTCCGAATCTATGCAGTACAGTAGGTGAAAAACATTTGCCACTGTTAAACTATCTGTAGAAAGACCCGAGAATGTAAACAATGTAAAACCACGTCAACTCACATGAGCAAATCACAAGCAAACAGTTTAAACACATTTCAACACTGATAACAAGAGAAAACTGCGCGC